>NW_021820969.1:0-127109 GCF_901001135.1 Rhinatrema bivittatum
TTAATATTTCTGCCATTTCTTCGTCTCCCTCCACACATTGATCATTTCCACCTTTCAATTTCACTATACCACTTTGGACCTTTCTCTTTTCGCTGATGTATCTGAAAAATGTTTTGTCACCATATTTTATCTCCTTGGCAATTCTCTCTTCTGCTTGACTTTTTGCCAACTTGATTAATTTCTTTGTCTCCCTCAGTTGATACAAATATTCTTCTTTGTGCTCCTTCCTTTGGGATCTTTTGTATTTCTTGTATGCAGTTCTTTTAGCTTTAATTTTGTCAGCCACCCTCCTTTGAGAACCAGATAGGTTTCATTTTTCTTTTGCTTTTCTTTACATTTCTAACATATAGAGCAGTTGCCTTGGCAATTGCTCCTTTTAGATTGGTCCACTGTTGATCCACATCTCTCTCATTTTCCCATCCATTTAGTTCTTCCTCTAGGTACTTCCCCATTTCCTCAAAGTCTGTGTTTTTGAACTGTAAAACTCTGGTCTTTGTGCTCCTTTTCCATATTCTTTTAGTGATATTAAACCATACCGTTTGATGATCACTGGTGCTGAGGTGGGCGCCCACCTTGACATCAGAGACGATTTCTCCATTATTGAGCACTAAGTCGAGAATAGTTCCTTCTCTCGTGGGTTCCAATACCATTTGTTTGAACAAAGATACTTTGTTTCCACAACTCTTGCCCAGGAATCCGCCAGTCCCAGCTGTCAAGTCCCAGGGACCAGCAGTGCTGCAGCAGTTTTCCAGAGCCCCTTACTGATAGATGCACAGACTCAGTTTAGCGAGGAAGAGGAGGAGGAGCAGTAGCACAACCTTCCTCAGCAGATGCAGATGCTAGCATCCCTTGGCTCAGCCATTCCTCTAAACGTAAGCCTCAACATATCAGGTACATGGAGGAACCAAATTTGCAGTGGGAGGCAGCTGAGCCAGCATAACCCACCTCCTTCACACCACATCACCAGCAGGAAGCAGCAAGCACTGAGCTGGAGCAGCCCATAAGCCTCATCATGCTACTTTTGGAGGCCCAAACAGAAGCTCTAACCACAGCCAGCACAGCATACCAACAGAGCCCTTGATGCATGAGCAGCTGGCCTGGCTAGAAAGGATGCAAGATGTGCACCTCCACTACATATGGGCAGAGCTAATACAATTGAGGAGGGCTATCAACAGTAAGACAAAGGCCCTGTACAACCAGATGGCAGCCCACACGCAGACTATCACCAAAGTGGCAGCATCTATATTTAACATGACCAGCATCTTAACCCACATTTTTCAATGCATACTAAAGCCTCCAACTGTGCCTTCCCCAGCATCCCAGGACTCCAAGCCCCACAGCAGTCCCTGACCTGAGAGACAACCCAGGAGTATCCCCCCCCCCCCCCCCAAATATTTGCCACCACTAGGAGGCAAGCATGCCATGGCAAAGGGCCATGATGCTGCAGAAGTGGTGGCATATAATGCCAAATAATAAGACTTGTGGAACCAATCCTGGCCGGACCTCTGTACAGAGTTTCTGTAATGGCTAGATGCAAGAAGCCTGTTGTGTCTGTCCTTACTACAAAGTTCCTGTGCTGGCTAGATGGAAGAAGCCTGCTGTGCCCATCCTCCCTGAAGAGTTCCTGTGCTGGCTAGATAGAAAAAAACCTGCTGGACCCATCCTCACTACAGAGTTCCTGTGCTGGCAAAATGGAAGAAGCTTGCTGGGCCTAACCTGACCACAGAGTTCCTGTGCTGGGTGCTGATGGAAATGGTCTACTATCTGCCAATGTTATCCTGCTGCCTACTTATAATGCCCTCCTTGATGAGCTGCCCATACTCCATCCTCCTTGGGTAAACAAATAAGCATGGGTGTAGCTTGCTTATTGTGGCAGTTACTACCCCTAACTAATTAAGCTAGATATTTCACTTAGATGCAGCTCCAACACTGCTCTCTACATTAATGGTGGGGGTGGAAGGGAAATAGAACCAAAGGTTACTAAGAGCCAAGAGTAACAGATAAGTATGAGAAAAAAAGAAGTGTGAAGCTTGCTGGGCAGACTGGATGGGCCGTTTGGTTTTCTTCTGCCGTCATTTTTATGTTTCTATGTTTCTATAGGAGGAGTGAGGGAGTTGTATAGAATATAGAATCCTCACAGGCCAAGAGCAGACAGCTAAAACATATTATATAGATTCACAACCCAGGCCAGTACAGGAGTGGTTGCCAATCTGTACAAGTCTGCCTGGTCCCAAGCAATACCAGGCCTTGGTACTGTCTACTCTTGGCCTGTAGGGATTCTCTATCTACACAACTTCCTCACTCTTCCTCAGTTGGTACACAGCAGCTAGCATAGTCTTAGAGATGCATGCAAGTAGATGACATATTAGGTTTAGTTTGAGACCTAAAAAGGGTTTGGTCCAGGTTGCCCTTAAAGTGCAGTGAGGACACAAGGGGCTCAATGTAAAGTTTTGGAGAGTGTTTAGTATAACCACCTTAACACCACACAAGATTTACTTGTACACTATGTACTCTTTGGCTCCGATACCTGCAGCTTCACATTTATGCTCCCTAGAGATGAACCAGACCTAGGGCTTTATGTACTTTTCAAGTAGGCCTCTGACTAAAGATATTGCATAATAACATTCAGTCCTAGAGCCACAGAGAAGGCCCATTGTTTGGTCAGAGGTGATATATCTTCATAGTGGAAGAGGCCATTGGTATGTTATAGCTGTATTATGACCTTCACATAAATATACAACCTATTGGTCCCCAACAGAGTGAAGACATAGATACTATACCTCTAGCCAAGTATTTATTCACCTATTCCACCAGATTGCATATCAAAGAAAATATTAGATGGCTATTGCCAATCTCATAATCATGCCCATGTACCCAAAAGAGCTGAGAGTATGCTTTCTGGAAAAGGCAACAGGAGACAATAGTGAAGCTCTACTATAAAGAGTTGTAGGGCCTAGGACATATGGTCCTGCATGCCAGAAATGTGCCTAGTTGAAATGGCCAATGGCACTCTAGCATGCAAGGTCATGAGGGTACCAAACTGTATACCTTCAAGCCACACATCAAGTCCCTGCTCAAAACAGGCTTCTACAAACTCCAAATCCTTAAAAAGCTCAAGCCTTTACTCCATACTCAAGACTTCAGACTAGTCCTACAGTCCACTATTTTCACCAAAGTGGACTACTGTAACGCCCTGCTACTAGGCCTCCCATACTCCACAATCAAACCACTACAAACCCTTCAGAACGCCATGGCACGAATCCTTACTAATACACGTAAAAGAGAGCATATTACACCCATCCTAGTAGACCTACACTGGCTGCCCATCCATTTCCGCTCCCAATATAAAACCCTAACGATTCTTCACAACTCTCTCTACAAAACAACTCCCCCTGGCTTAAGGAAATGCCCCACTTCCACCTCTCAACCCGCCACACAAGATCCACCTCTACAGGCACCCTCCACACCCCCCCCCCCCTCAAAACTGCCCGCCTTTCCACCACCAGAGAAAGAGCCTTCACCATCGCAGGCCCTGCCCTCTGGAACTCCCTCCCCACACACCTCCGTCTTGAACCCTCACTACCCAATTTCAAAAAAGGCATCAAGACCTGGCTCTTCAGACAGGCCTACCCCGACACCAGCCCCCCGTAGTCCACCCCCCCGAAACCCCCCTAGCCACACCCCTGCAACCCTCCCCTGACCCACCCTTCCCACCCTTACTCCCCCCACCCTGTAACTCAAATTAGAATGTACAGCCCCTTTTAAATGCTAAGTTAAAATGTACAACCTATGTTAAATGTTAAATAAGCTATCTTTATAACCTGCTATAACCGTTGTAAATAAGCTTCTATATATATATCCTTCTATATACACTATATTTCCTCATTAACCGTTATATTTAAGCCACAATGTTTAACCCTTGCCAATTAGTCACTCTTGTAAATACTGTTACGTTCCTATACTTTCTCAGCTGCTAGCCTTCCTCCTTTACCTTCTCCCCTCTCTCCCCCCCCCCTTTTTTCGCTCCTGCTCCATTACCCACCCCCTGTTTTTTGTAACTTTCTTCCTTTTCAAGTTTATAGTAAACCGGCGTGATGTACTCGCACGAACACCGGTATATTAAAAGCTGTTAAATAAATAAATAAATAAAAATAAATACCTAGTCAAGCCTTAAGACAAAAACCACACAATTAAATGACACAACCAGAAAGTGCCTTATCAAAACTTGTGACCACTATATTGTTCAACAAATATTGCCAACAGATGCAAAGCAAGTAGATGTCTTTGGTAATCATATTCTGCATAGATAAAATATCAAATAACACATGACACCCAATGACCATCACATTGATTATCTTCTCATTTCCACCTCCATAGAGGAACAAGGCAAGGGTGCCCCCTTTCCCCCCCCCCCCCTTTTTGTTTAACCTGGCTTTGGAACCATTACTATTAGCTATCAGGCAGTCACCCGATATTGAAGATATTAATATTGGGGCGGATTCCTACAAACTCTCCACTTATGCAGATGATGTGTTGTTGTTTATTCAAAATCCGGAATCCTCTCTTTCCTCTCTCTTTCACCTGATTTCTAGATATTCAAGAGTTTCTGGTTATAAAGTCAACTGGCATAAAACTGAGATGTTGCCACTCAATGTCCTGGGCAATCTAGCAGATTTATCTCACTTTCAAGTCCAAAAGGTTGTCAAAGGTCTTAAATATTTGGGAGTTCATTTCTATGCAGATTTTCTCACTACAATTAGCAACTGTGAATCCCAAATCTTACAGCAATTATGGGACACCTCTTTGCGATGGTCTCCTTTACATCTCTCATGGTGGGGACGTTTGGATACCATTAAGATGGTTTTAGCGCCTAAAATCACATACTTATTATCCATGCTCCCTGTTTTTTTTGCCAAAGATTTTTATGCATACGTGGATTGCATACTATTTCGGTTTCTATGGAATAATAAGACCTCTAAAATAGCATTGTCTAAATTGAAAAAACCCACTCAAGAAGGAGGAGTCAATTTCCCAGATTTTTACGCTTACCATCAGGCTTTCATACTTCAACAAGGCTTTCATTATTTCACATCCCATACCTCTCCAAATGATATCCCCAGATGGGGCTCCCAATAGAACTCTACCTGATAAAACCCTTGCCAGTGGAATTTTTTCCTGCCATTCCGATCTCACCTAAACATGCTTTTAATCCCATTATGTGTGCTCTCCATAGAGCCCTTCAGGCATCTGACAAACTCCAAATACCTGATTCTTGCCCCTGGAACCGATCTCGTTTTACACCTCTGTGGGGCAAACCTTTAATTACTATCGATAGTCACCCTATCAGATGGCCATTGTGGCAATCCTTTGGTGTATGGTTCCTCTCCTCCGTCATGCAAGACAATGCTATTTTATCCTTTGAACAATTGTGTCAGCGCTTTGTAACCCTTTACCAGCCTCTCAATGTTATACCTGGCTTCAACTACACAACACCTTACAATGTGTTTGTCCAGAATCTTTAAATGGGATGCATTTACCTCCGGCACTTCAGATACATCAGACATATGGTGCACTTGGTCATTTAGCTTCTCATTTTTATAAGTTACTCAAAATCTCGCCTGTTACTTCCCATTCCATCACTACCCTATACTCAGTATATACGGCGGTTTGGTCCTATGTTTGGAAGATATCCAATCGTACCTCATTGTCATCCAGTCTCATTCAAACTTCCTATTTTGTGTTACATAGAGCAGCTTGGACCCCATGGAAATTGTATCGTGCAGGTTTGCTTGCTTCTTATAGCTGTTGGACATGTAATAGCGCTAAAGGTACATTATCCCATATGCTATTTTATTGCCCTCATGTCTCCTTTTTTTGGAGACAAGTGTGGCAAACCATTTCTTTAGTGTTGAATATATCTCAACCTATCACTTACTCCTTGATTATATTAAAAGGAGCAGATTCCTCAGTTCAGCTACCTCTTCCTTGCCGAAAATTACTTGATTTCTTATTAACCATAGCTATCCATAATATTATGTCAAACTGGAAACATAGTGATATGTTATCGGAACTTCTTTGGTGGAATTCAGTTTGCATTTATAGTAAATATGAACAATCAGTGGCTATCAAGCATAATCATTTAGCTACATGGAATAGGGTGTGGAAGCCACTCAACGATTATATATCATCTTTACTATAGAATGAATGGAATATTGCAATAAAAAAGCCTTAATCATGTGCCGGCAATCTCTCTCTTTCTCTCCTTGCTTTTTCTTCCTTATTAGAAGTCTTTCTCTCCCCTTCTCTTTTCATTTCTCTATGTTCACTGGATATTTTCTCCTTATACCTTTCTTCCTCTCTCATCTGCTCCTTCTTTCCCCTTCCTCCCATCCCAGTCTTCTTTCTTGTTCTTTTATCTCCTTCTTTTTTCTTCTCTTCAACTTCCCTTCCTTTCTTTCCTTTTTATTCTTCACTTTGTTATAAGATCATTCATTACAGTGGAATGGTGGTTTATATCATGTCACTTCATTGATGTTAGAACTTGTTGTGCAATTATTCTGGATAGTGTTGTACTTGTTCAATATTCCTTCTGTTTTATATTGTTAATTATCAATATAAACATTTAAACAGAAAAAAACCCCAGGATACTCCAAGCTGAGAATACTACATCGACTGAAACCTTTGTTAACAATACAGAACTTTCGCACTGTCTTACAAGCACTAATATTTTCAAAGACTACTGCAATTTCCTTTTACTAGAGATGCCCTCACGTCTACTAAAACCACTACAGGTACTTCAAAATGCCTCTGCAAGACTCTTATTAGGGACAAGGAAATTCGAACACATCACCCCCTCGCTGATTGTTCTGCACTGGCTTCCTGTACAATTCAAAAATCATTATAAAGTATTATCTCTGGTTTTCACTATTATCAACAATATTAACCCATGTTTATTAGGAATGACAATTCAACCCTACACACCTCAGAGAGATGTAAGATAACAAAATAAAGGACTTCTAAAGGTACCTTCCACTCGGAACACACACCTAATGCAAATAAGAGACCAAATGTTTTCCATAGCAGATCCCAAGTTGTGGAACTCACTCCTAGATTTAATACATCAGATAACTGAAAGAAAGAGTTTCAAATGTGAGCTCAAAACATGGCTCTTTAGAAATGCGTACGATTTAATGTAAAATACCAATATGCTGATAAATGCAATGTCAATACCAGAGATAATTTTAGCTGAGTGAGTAATAAGTAATACATGATGTAAAGTGTATTATTAGTAGAATTAGTTGCTACTGTGATATCCTAAAATATATATGATTATGCAACTGTGATATCCTAGAATATATCCTAGTATATATATGATTATGCAATAGAATAAGTACTTGCTATGGTGCTGAACTAGAGGTGAATGTTGACATACAATATGTGATTGTTGACCATAAATATGAATACTGTTATTGTAAACCATTGTGATCTTCTTTTGGAATGACGGTATATAAAATGTATAAATAAATAAATAAATTTTCCAGATAGTTTTGTTCTTTTGTTGTTGGGAGAAATTCTTTTGCCACCAATTCTTGCCCACCGAGAAGGAAGAAAGATTTTGGATTTTAAACATTTTATGGGACTTTCTACCACTAGAAGTCCAAGCTTTTACCATCAGATAAAGAGAGAGATAATAAAATCCAAATCCCTACTAGGAGCCCACCTTCTAATGTCTGGAGGGTTGATTCTGGCCTACTGTTTGCCACTCTAGGGACATAGACTCAGCTGATAGAATTGAAGAAAGAAGTTCTTTTGGACTTTTTCTTTTTGTGAGATGATAAATTTGAAAATTTGTTGTGAATTAGACTTCAAGTATTTAGTTGCAGTAAATTTTTGTTGAACACCTAACACATTGTATCAAATGCCCTAAAGCAAGGACATCAAAATAGTGAGTACACCTGAGAAAGAAACCAAAAAGAGACTATATATGGGTCCCTACCCCTGTGAGTCACAAGGCAGTAAGAACAAAATGTGTGCACACATAGCGTACACTCTGGTGTATGCATTGTTGTAGTATGAAAGGGAGCAACGAGGCCTATATCACCCCCAAACACCAATATAAACAACTTGTACCTCACACAGACCCCACATATATAGTCTATCATTGTTTGGTACAGATGATCTCCAGTACTTAGATTACCTACCCAGACATGATGTCTGTGTCAAGCTTGTCCCTACCTGCTAATAATGTCTGAGTCATTACTCCTCACAGAATATTCTCTATACCAGGCAGCATAACAGACATCTGCTCGAGGCATACATGATAACTAACAAGTCTGAGTTATAGTCAGGGGCCCCTCTAGCACTCACGTGGCCTAAATGCTAGTATTTCTACATAGCCACACTGAAACTGACCAAGCCATAATGCCTTCCATGATAACTCTGGGAATACTTTGCCCGTACAACCAGATAGAGGCTGGTTGTGGGCTCATGAGGGCATGGTCTGACAACTACGGTACTTCTCTATCCTTAATGCTTGCAAAGAGTTGATGACTGAGAGTCTATCAACATACCTGCCTTGGTCTGGGTATGCACAGTGTACAAAATGCTCAACACCATCAGAGATGCATCCTCTAGAACATCTACTCTGCTGTAATGGCCACAACTCATGCCAGTCATGTGGACAAGCAAGGGGCTCAAACAAGAGCATACCTGAAAGGTGGCGACTCTGCATGGAATTTCTGCATTATGCAAGCTTCCCTCCCTGGGAATCTGGTGCCTAGATGCTTTAAGGGTGGCCTCAAATAGGATAAGGAGTATAACAGCTATTACCAATTTGAACAAACCAACTACTCTACCTATTTTGTAGATACCTACAGAAAACCGAACAACACAGGCTAAGGCCCAAGCAGCACCCTCACATCTCTATATTTCCCAATGGCTACCTTTCACATGTTAAGCTAGGTCCATAGCTTAAAACACAGCTTTGCCTTGGACTGAATGGGGACTTTTTTGTTAGATGACATGTGGGTGATATTATATTCATAACCCAACTTACTCGAACGTCTCCATTTCAGAGGTGACTTTGAAAAACATGTGAAGGCATGATAGCATCCTATTCTCAAGGCAGCTTTCAAATAGTCAGACCAGAATCCTTGTCTAGCCTCCCCGAGCAACTAACAGAACCAACATGTCAGCCCAAGGGCCAAGGTTCTCACCATCTGTAAATAAAGGTTGACAGATTGCTCATCTATTTGTAGCAGGGCCCAGTGGTGTATGGTTGTGTCCAACCCCAATGACCTATGCTAGCTGTGAAAATTTAGGCATGGCCACTATCTTTGACATGTGTTTTCCAAAAGACTAAATGAAGGGCTGCTAGGTCAGCACTCCAATGTCAGCACTAACTGTGAAACAGTTGAGGCAATGCTGTCATCCATGTGTTTGCTGACCCATGCGACACAATGCATCTGATGTACTGGCCTATATCTTCAGAAGCACATGGATATCAGCTAGGGCATGTGGCTGTCAAATGGCAGGTCTGTGATCGATACCTTAAACCTTCAACCTATAACTTTAGGCTGTGACTTTAAGCAGACGAGCTACTTGTGAATTATATGATTTCTAGATCTATTGGGCTCCATGTTCAAGGCCAGCTGGATTTTTCTCATACCTATGCCACTAAGTCGCCCTCACATCAGACCTAGAAATGGATTCAATATGTGGGGCTGCCAAGTAAGACAGCACAAGCCAGGGAAAGCTATTTACTCTGTGTTGCCAGTCCTACATGAATACTATTGCCAGACATAGCTGTTTTAAACTCACTGTCAGTCAGAAAATATTAGGCTTGCCACATAGTCTTTGGGGTAATGTTTACTAGGGATGTGAATCGTTTTTCAACGATTAAAATTATCGTCCGATAATGTTAATATCGTCTTAAATCGTTATAGAACACGATACAATAGAAATTCTAAAGATTTATCGTTAAAAATCGTTAAATCGTGTTAGTGCGCACTAACGGGAGTTAGTGCGCACTAACTCCCAGTTAGTGCGCACTAACTCGATTTAGTGCGCACTAACTGAAAATGATACAAATAAACACTTTCCAGGTCACTGAAGGTCAGTTAGGAATGAATATGTGTTCCTATTGGCTGGCTGCCCTCTTATCTATTGATGTTACCAAGGTTACCACTGAGGTGATGGTTGGGGGGATGGGAAATGGAACTGGAAACTAACGAACACCAACAGAAAATGAAACAAAGTGTTCACACTTCCCAGGTCAGTAAAGGTCACTTAGGAATGAATATGTATGTATTCCTATTGGCTGGCTGTGCTCTTATCTATTGATGTTACCAAGGCTAACACTGAGGTAATGGTTGGGGGGATGTGAAATGGAAACAGTTGGAAGCTTGACAAAAAAAGTAATGTAATGATCAGCACTCACGTGACTAGAACTTGTTTGTTTATTATTTTTGTTAGCAGGCACCTGAAATGCTAGTGCATGTTGAATTTGCCAATCACTGTGCATTTTAGAAAGGTGGTCCTGGCTGGAACTGTACACAGTTCAAATATATGTAATTGATTGTTGGTAAGTGTATTTTTTAAGTAGCCACACTGGCACCAGTATGTTCACTTTTCCTCCTACTTAACTCACTAGCTCAGCTTTGTAAGAAGGGCTTCTCTGCTTGTGTGTTGCTTTTGTTTGGTGTGAGGAGAGCAGAAACATCAGATCTTTATTCAATCTACTACAGTCATCTCTTACAGTGCCCTATCCCTATTAATACCAGGGGTGTTGTGATTTTCCTGCACACAGTGCCCTAACCCTGGCACCAGGGGTGTTGTGATCTTCCTGCATACACAGTGCCCTAACCCTGGCACCAGGGGTGTTGTGATCTTCCTGCACACACAGTGCCCTAACCCTGGCACCTGGGGTGCTGTGATTTTCCTGCACACAGTGCCCTAACCCTGGCACCAGGGGTGTTGTGATCTTCCTGCACACAGTGCCCTAACCCTATTAATACCAGGACTGTTGTGATCTTCCTGCACACAGTGCCCTAACCCTGGCACCAGGGGTGTTGTGATCTTCCTGCACACACAGTGCCCTAACCCTGGCACCAGGGGTGTTGTGATCTTCCTGCACACACAGTGCCCTAACCCTGTCACCAGGGGTGTTGTGATTTTCCTGCACACAGTGCCCTAACCCTGGCACCAGGGGTGTTGTGATCTTCCTGCACACAGTGCCCTAACCCTGGCACCAGGGGTGTTGTGATCTTACTGCACACAGTGCCCTATCCCTATTAATACCAGGAGTGTTGTGATCTTCCTGCACACACAGTGCCCTAACCCTGGCACCAGGGGTGTTGTGATCTTCCTGCACACAGTGCCCTAACCCTGGCACCAGGGGTGTTGTGATCTTCCTGCACACAGTGCCCTAACCCTGATACCAGTCTGAGACAGCTCCCTCCCTGCATTACTAGTGAGAGGCTGGCTTCACAGACAGGGGGGAGCTGCCTGACCCTCACTCCTGACTTCCCCCATGTCCCAGCTAGTGAATGGTGTGTGGGTGAGGGGGGGGGGGAGGATGGTGAAGTCTGAGACAGCTCCCTCCCTGCATTACTAGTGAGAGGCTGGCTTCACAGACAGGGGGGAGCTGCCTGACCCTCACTCCTGACTTCCCCCATGTCCCAGCTAGTGAATGGTGTGTGGGTGAGAGGGGGGGGGAGGAGGATGGTGAAGTCTGAGACAGCTCCCTCCCTGCATTACTAGTGAGAGGCTG
Organism: Rhinatrema bivittatum; assembly: GCF_901001135.1. Classification (NCBI taxonomy): domain Eukaryota; kingdom Metazoa; phylum Chordata; class Amphibia; order Gymnophiona; family Rhinatrematidae; genus Rhinatrema; species Rhinatrema bivittatum. The sequence continues at coordinate 11,771 of NW_021820969.1, forward strand.
GCTTCACAGACAGGGGGGAGCTGCCTGACCCTCACTCCTGACTTCCCCCATGTCCCAGCTAGTGAATGGTGTGTGGGTGAGGGGGGGGGGGGAGGATGGTGAAGTCTGAGACAGCTCCCTCCCTGCATTACTAGTGAGAGGCTGGCTTCACAGACAGGGGGGAGCTGCCTGACCCTCACTCCTGACTTCCCCCATGTCCCAGCTAGTGAATGGTGTGTGGGTGAGGGGGGGGAGGATGGTGAAGTCTGAGACAGCTCCCTCCCTGCATTACTAGTGAGAGGCTGGCTTCACAGACAGGGGGGAGCTGCCTGACCCTCACTCCTGACTTCCCCCATGTCCCAGCTAGTGAATGGTGTGTGGGTGAGGGGGGGGGGAGGAGGATGGTGAAGTCTGAGACAGCTCCCTCCCTGCATTACTAGTGAGAGGCTGGCTTCACAGACAGGGGGGAGCTGCCTGACCCTCACTCCTGACTTCCCCCATGTCCCAGCTAGTGAATGGTGTGTGGGTGAGGGGGAAGGGAGGATGGTGAAGTCTGAGACAGCTCCCTCCCTGCATTACTAGTGAGAGGCTGGCTTCACAGACAGGGGGGAGCTGCCTGACCCTCACTCCTGACTTCCCCCATGTCCCAGCTAGTGAATGGTGTGTGGATGAGGGGGGGGGGAGGATGGTGAAGTCTGAGACAGCTCCCTCCCTGCATTACTAGTGAGAGGCTGGCTTCACAGACAGGGGGGAGCTGCCTGACCCTCACTCCTGACTTCCCCCATGTCCCAGCTAGTGAATGGTGTGTGGGTGAGGGGGGGGGGGGAGGAGGATGGTGAAGTCTGAGACAGCTCCCTCCCTGCATTACTAGTGAGAGGCTGGCTTCACAGACAGGGGGTAGTTGCCTGACCCTCACTCCTGACTTCCCCCATCTCTAGAGACCTGCCTTATCACCAAACTGGAGTCAGTGTGTGCAGTAAAGGAGACCTGCCTTGTCCCCACCCAAGCTGGAGTCAGTGTGTGCGCATATTATAATGCAATGCACAGGAAGCAATGAGGTGACTGCAGGAGTAGTGCACTGGCTGCCTACCTAGGCTTGAATATATTAATGCTGCAGTACTAATACAAATAAATTATAATTCTGCTAAACTGCCACTAGCCTCACCAGTTACACTAGCCAAGTAGCTTAGTCAGACATTCACCACCACCTAATAATAATGAATTATTAATTCAGTGATAACCTTGGTAACATCAATAGATAAGAGCACAGCCAGCCAATAGGAATACATATTCATTCCTAAGTGACCTTTACTGACCTGGGAAGTGTGAACACTTTGTTTCATTTTCTGTTGGTGTTCGTGAGTTTCCAGTTCCATTTCCCATCCCCCCAACCATCACCTCAGTGGTAACCTTGGTAACATCAATAGATAAGAGGGCTGCCAGCCAATAGGAACACATATTCATTCCTAACTGACCTTCAATGACCTGGAAAGTGTCTATTTGTATCATTTTCAGTTAGTGCGCACTAACGGGGAGTTAGTGCGCACTAACTCGAGTTAGTGCGCACTAATCGGGCAAAACGATTTTTAACGATTTTTCAACAAAATAATCGTGCCAAACACGATTTTCTTCTCCTGCCACACGATTTCTATCGTTAAGACGATATGGAAAACGATTCACATCTCTAATGTTTACTTTGAGTACATGTTTTGTAGTACAGTCTTTTGTTCCTTTGTCAAGATGTAGCCTAACTAGGCCTAAATGGTTTCTGTGACATAGTGAGCCAACAGAGGAGCAGTGAGTAAAAGAAAGAGAGAGGGGATAGCAACCTGAAACACTCTGCTGGGTTTGCTTCCATGGAAGGCGGGAGGGGTAGTTGAGGCCTAAAAAGCAAAGTAGCATTGCATGATGCTTCAACAAAGATGGCTGCCAGCCATTGTGGTGTCTTTGGCTTCTGCAGGTGGGCATGGGGGATTCTCGGGTAGATCTGTAAATATGTCTATTGGGATACCATGGCACTGAGCGAGATTATGGAATACACAGCAGAGCAGCACTATCTCCGCTACTCTGGATGAGCATACATTAACGCACCCCCCGTTTTGTGAAAACAGTGAAATCTATATTTAAGAACCCCGAAGGTGAGTTCTATGAAACTGTGGGTAGAACATAAGGCCTTGTTGTACCTCTTCTCTGCCGGTATGTTGGGAATAGCTACAGAGGTGAGAAGCCAGGTCTGCAGCATATCTGAATCTCCTGCAGCAAAGAGAGAAGGGCTGCATCATTCATACCACCATGACTTTCTGATATTTCTGCCAGTCCACTGCATGCTCTAAGACAGTAAAAGCTAAGCTCTAGCTTAGCATGAACATTAAAAGCCTTTTTCCGAAACCCATGCCACCTTTTTCTGTGACACTATATGAACAGTATAGCACTTGCTTATGCAATGTTAGATCTTCCAGAATAGGAAACTGCATCTGGGGTTCTTACCAAATGTGTGCATGCCACTCACAACCAAGCAATTGCTACCCATTTGTAGCACTTTTCTAACACTGAAGCTGTACATGACAGCTGCCACATGTCACAGCAGTGAAACATCCATCTGGTGGTGTGCTTGTCCAAGTCCTTGACTGTTCTGCACTATGTCCTCCACAGATACACCTGTGTCTGACCTGACACAGTGACTATGCTAGGCCCTAAATGCACAAGCTGCAGCTTCAGTTTTACCAGTGTGATGGCCAAGACAAACTGTGGCTGACATCCTGGCTGACCGATCACTAACAGTGCACACCTGATCTGGGAGTCCCTGCAGTGTGGACACTAAAAGGTTGTCACTAACAAGTGAGATTTCAACTCCTCCAAATGGTAGGATTAGAAAAGCCTATTGTTTATAGTGAACACGTAGAAAGTGCAGGTAGTTGCTGGCCAGCCACAACACAACATTAGCAGGCCTTTCCAGCATAGAGAGAGAAAGCCCGGCCCTGGCGCGCCTCCTTGTAGACCTAACTGTACAAGACGCTTGTCATGTACCCGATGCTGTCACATTCCCCACATCCCACTTGTGTCCGTGCAGTTGGCTGGAAAGATACAGCCAGAGAAGGAATAGAGAAAAAAGCATGTGTCTTACCTACGAGCCAACCATAGAGGCCATCCTCAAAATTTTCAAACAGGGCCGATTGCCTAAGTATAAAGGAATCATGCATGGCTCCCAGGTACCTGGCAACCATGTCAAGGATGTGCAGTTGAGTGTCATACACAACTTGCATGTTGATGGAGTGGAAAAGCTTTCTGTTGCGGTAGATTTTCTCCCTGTGATGGGGTGGTATGATGGCTATGTGAATCAGTGGCGGAAGCAAAATTGATTTTTTGGGTGGGCACAAGGTTAACATGGGTGGGCTATAGGCATGCAGGTCTGAGACCTACTACTTGTATTCTTATTGATAAATAATGCCATATACTGCACCCTACAATGACTTTCTAAGTAGTTTGCAATAGCCATTATGCATCATGCATGAAACTTTAAAACATTTTACCTCAATTAATTCAAGCACTTACCAGCATTAAAAATTCTTTACTAATCCGTATTAATGTATTTTATTTCTTGCAGTTTATAAATGCACAAATATATCATGTAAAAAGTAAAGAAAACAAACAATCAGATCCAATCAATCACATAATAAAACAAAATTTAATGTATTCTTTCATGAATCCTCTTTGCAGAAAGCCAGAAATAATCATAACTACAATAAAACAGCATTAATCATCAGAACAGATGCAGAGCAGACCTAAGACAATTCATACTACAACTAACATGAAAAAAATATTCAAATTCTGGTTCACCTCAGCAAAAAATATCCCGCTACTGCTATTTTGTGAAGTAACACAAAAACTCGTGCAAAGAGAAAGACATCTAGAACCTAGACATACCATACAGTCACAGCACTGACTCTCAGGTCAAATAAAAGCAACCTTAATTAAAAGGCAGCAAAGCAAATACTGCACCAGGCCCTAGAGCATTAATACATCACCTAGTGAAATAACAGAACAAACTGGACTACTACAGAAAAACTACATGTGAGCAGAAATACTGCACTTCAGTCACAGACATACAGGCAAAATAGAGACCGACCTTTAATTAATATAGAAATAAGAGATTACAAATTAGAAACAGAAACAGGCAGACAAAACCAAAATAGAAAGCTTGAGAAACTAGACTCTGAACAGTGGAATACTGAAGAAAGAGCAAAATACAAAAATGTAAGAAATGCACATTCCCAAAGATGGCATATTCAAATTTCTAAAATCTCAAAATATATTTTTTACTTTTGTTGCTGATCTTTGTATTTTTCTAATCAGTTAGTCCTGGTCTCTTTTTCCCATTTTTCCCTTGGTTCTCATTTCCCTCATATTCTCTACACACACACAAAAGCTCTCACTCTCTCACCACCACCACCACCCCCCAGGCTCCCATGCGGACTCAGAGCAAACACCCAGGCTCCCATTCTTATATACACAAAAACGCACACCCAGGCACCCATTCTCACCCACACATACACACATTCAAGCTCCCATTCTCACCCACCCACATAGATATTCAAGCTCCCATTCTGACTCACATACACAAACATTAAAGCTCCCATTCTCACCCACACATACACACATTCAAACTCCCATTCTCACCCACCCACATAGACATTCAAGCTCCCATTCTCACTCATACACACACACATTAAAGCTCCCATTCTCACCCACACATAAATACTTTCAAGCTTCCATTCTCACTCACACACATGCAGGGTCTTTTCTTGTCCTACTGTAAATAAGTTTCATTTACTAAATATCTCAAGTGCACATGCCAATTAACCTTGTATATTGGTTCTTTTTGTAACGCTGCCTGTTTGACTCTCCTCTCCTTTGTATATCACCCAGTTAACCCCTCCCCTGTTCATTGTAATTTCCTTTCCTTTCTCAGTTATTTGTAAACCGACATGATGTGTCCTACGAATGCCGGTATAAAAAAGTTTTTAAATAAATAAATAAATAAATAAATAAATAAATAAATTAGGCACAGCCTCACAGCCAAAGTCCTACTACTTCCATCGCAGAAATGGGATCCCACAATGGCCCAACAATTCTGACGTTCCTCTTTGATGTCATGGGGATAGGATTCTGTGATGGCCTTGCAATTCCAGTACTCCTCTTTGCCATCGTGGAGATGGGATCCCACAATGGCATTGCTCGAACAGGCTTCTTCTGGTTATGGTTGGGTGAGCCTGGGTCCAAACTGAGTGGGCAAGTGCCCACCCAGGCTCACCCATGGCTATGCCACTGATGTAAATGCAGTCGATGGCTCCCAGAATACTCAATTCCATCAAGTCCTGCTTATAATGAGGGAATGCTATGTAGTGATTAATGCAGTTGTGCACAGCTGTTATGACTTGGCCCAGACAGAGGGAAGGATCATTTGGAAGGATCTAGATGCCATGAAATGCAGGGTGGACAATAGTTTGGTGAGACCCGGTATAGTGTAGGACCTTTCCATGACCAGATCCAGATCCCCTCATATTTCTTCATATAATTCCAGGATAACCTGACAGCTGCGGTGATACCTGCTAACCACATATTCATAGAAACATAAAAATGATGGCAGAAGAAGACCAAATGGCCCATCCAGTCTGCCCAGCAAGCTTTCACACTTTTTTTTCTCTCACATACTTATCTGTTTCTCTTGGCTCTTAGTAGCCTTTTTTTATTCTATTTCCCTTCCACCCCCACCATTAATCTAGAGAGCAGTGTTGGAACTGCATCTAAGTGAAATAGCTTAATTTAGTTAGGGGTATTAACCACCGCAATAAGCAAGCTACACCCATGCTTATCTGTTTATTCAGACTATGTAATTCAGTCCTTGTTGATTGTTGTCTGAATATAGATCCACCTTTCTTCATTCCCCCCCTGCCGTTGAAGCAGAGAGCCATGCTGGCTATGCATTGAAAGTGAAGTATCAGTCTTGCTCCCCTGCCGTTGAAGCAGAGGGCTATGCTGGATATGCGTGAATTGTCAAAATTTCCTCCCCTGCCCTTGAAGCAGAGAGCTATGCTGGATATGTGTGAAGTGTCAAACTTCCTCCCCTGCCGTTGAAGCAGAGAGCTATGCTGGCTTTGTATTGAAAGTGAAATATCAGACTTGCTCCCCTGCCGTTGAAGCAGAGGGCTATGCTGGATATGTGTGAATTGTCAAAATTTCCTCCCCTGCCCTTGAAGCAGAGAGCTATGCTGGATATGTGTGTGAAGTGTCAAACTTCCTCCCCTGCCATTGAAGCAGAGAGCTATGCTGGATATGTGTGAAGTGTCAAACTTCCTCCCCTGCCGTTGAAGCAGAGAGCTATGCTGGATATGTGTGAAGTGTCAAACTTCCTTCCCTGCCGTTGAAGCAGAGAGTTATGCTGGATTTGCGTTGAAAGTGAAGTGTCAGGTATTTTTGGTTTGGGGTAGTAACCACTGTAACAAGCAAGCTACTCCCCTGCTTTTATGTGGTTGCAAATCCTTTTTTTCCACATTTCCTCTTGCTGTTGAAGCATAGAACAATGTTGGAGTTGCATTATTGAATAAGGATATTCATCTCCAGGTAGTAGCCATCATTCCCTCAAGCCACCCCCATGCCTCTTCTGTTCATTCACATCCTCTAGACTTTATGGATCCACAGTATTTATCCCACGCCCCTTTGAAATCCTTCACAGTTTTGGTCTTCACCACTTCCTCAGGAAGGGCGTTCCTTGCATCCACCACCCTCTCCATGAAGATATATTCCTGACATTGGTTCTGAGTCTTCCTCGCTGGAGTTTTAAATCGTGACCCCTGGTTCTGCTGATTTTTTTAATTATGCTATTTTATTTTTATTTTTATGATTTGTATCTTTTGTACACCGTTTTGACTAAACCTTATTTGGAAAAGCGGTATAGAAACATTTTTTAAATAAGTAACTAAAGAAATAAATAAATATCTGACATTTTTAGATTTTCAGAGCACAGTGACTAACACAAAAGTTTTGCAGTGGAATATTTCAAATCCTTGCTAATACTGCTAAACTGTTCCTGAATGCTTAACCTGACTTTTGCATAGATCAACCAACAAATGTAAATCCACAGCTAATGTTATAAATCACAAAGGAACAACTACAGTTCCTAAATTAATTTATTATAAGGACAATTTTCAAAGCCATTTATGCAGGTAAATTGTAATTTATGTGGGTAAATTGGCTGTCTGAATCTTGCCTTCTCTCCATGCAGCTGAAAGTTAAGTTCATTGTTCTATAACATGCAGAATTAGTAACAAGAACCACCTCCTCCCCCCCAACAAAAAAATAAATGTAATATATGGGGCATAAAAGCAAGGAAGACTGGAAGCAGGACCCCCAAGATAAAGCATAAGGGCTATATCAATAAGGAAGAGTCGCAGCAAAACCCCAAGTTGTAGTGTCAGGAGCAAGGCAGAGTGGCAGTGAGACCTCAAGATGGAGATTCAGTGTGGCAGCAAAGATTAGTAGTTGAGAAACCCTCAAGTAGATACATTAGGAGTTTGGCTGGAAGACAGAGTGGCAGCAAGACCCCCAGGGTGTATTGCTAGGAGCAGCGCAGTTTCACCTTGATTGTTCCCTTGTCCTGTCAAATTGCCCTCTTCTTCTGCCTCAGCTTTTTCTTGACTTCTACCTTGCACAGGAATTTCTTGGTTGCTGTACTTTCCAGTCTAACTGCAGCACTTTTAAATGGGCCATAGACTGCAATGGGAAACAAATGAAGTGGAAATTTGTGTTTTATTCTTGGACACATGCCATTCATTTTGGGGATCTTGAATGAAACGAAAATGGTCTCATTTGTTGCATTTTACCCATTTGTTTTAAATGAATGCCCAACCTTACAGATTAGGGCTCTTTAGCTTGGAAAAGAGATGACTGGGATGGGATATAATTAAGATTTGTAAAATCATGTGTGGAGTGGAATGGGTAAATAGAGAACTAGCAACTGGCAGATTTAAAACAAATTGTAGGAAGCATGTTTTCACTCAGAGCACAACCAAACTATGGAATCTATTACCAAAGCACTTGGTCAAGGCAGCTAACACAGTGGGGTTCATAAGAGGGTTGGACAATTTCCTGAAGGAAAAGTCTATAAACAATTATCAGCCAGGTAGTCTTGAGAAAGCCATTGCTTATCCCTATGAGTGAAATAGGTAAACTATTTGGATTCTGTTGGGTTCTTGTGAAACATGCTAGCCACTGTTGGAGACAGCATGTTGGGCTTGATTGATCTTGGTCTGACCTAGAATGGCACATGTTATGTTCTTATGGTCTTATATCTTGAATAAGTGCCTGCTCTTTTGTTTTCTGTGGAGTTTTCCTATGTTCACACATTTTTTTTTTGAGTATAAGTTGAAAAACATTTATTATAGCCAAGTTTTGCCTGTTTTTATAAATCTCTTTCCTTAAATTAATAATAAAGTTTGATAAATCTATCTTTTAAATGCATCATTGTGAATCTTACATGAGTTCCTGATAATTCAGGGAGTGGTGAAATAGGACTTATCAATATATGTAAATTGCTATTGCTCTTCAGGAATTAAATGAAAATCAGAAGGGAAAATATGTTTCAATTAGCTGCTAAACATACCCTTATATTATATTGAAAAAAAAATAGATTAAAGCATTGAATTAATGATTCCTTATGGTAGCTTACCTTCTGGCTCACAGTTTTGAGGAATTATTACTTTAACACATTCGCCTGTGCAAAATTGTGAACACCTCAAACAACCTGCTTCTGCTGTTTGATACTAATACAATCATCATTTGACACCTCTGGAAGACCCCCACAGTGGGGATTTCCATCCTGTGACACTGTCTCAATATATATATAGATGCTTTATTTCTTGCAAATGGATTTGGGGAAAGAACTCAAATGGACATATAAATTATCATATTTGGATAAGAGTTATGTTGGACCAGTAAATTCTATATTAGACTGCAAAGAATCCAGTTTTCTCCAAGAGTAATAAAGCTATTAGAGTGCTTAACTACCTATTATGAGGCTGATACACTAAAGTACAGTAATCTATACTACCATTTACATGGATTACCAGTTGTGTTAATTGCCATAGGCCTCATTTTTTCCAATGGGCTTGATTCACTAAATAATATGTGGTAACCAGCGTTAACGGTAGTATGTACCGCACTTTAGTGAATCAATCCTTAAATTAGTATGCTGTTATTATGTTCTTCTACTTTAAAGAATCATCCACTGTGATGCAGAAGAAGGTGGGTTGGTTTGTTTGTTTTTTTTTGTTTTGTTTTTAATAAGGTCTTAAGGGAACGTACTGTGCAGTATTTTTGCATACATGTGTATGCCTCTATTCTGAAAAACTCCTGTGCCACATGAATGGGCAAAAATCTGGACATATTTGACCTGTGTCCTTTTTTTCATGCTATGAAAAATATTTTAGTTCAGGAAATATTTGATTCTGTCCCATGGAGATTTAGTGCTAGGCATAGTATTTTGCACATCTCCAAATTTTAAGACGAGAAACACCTGGCGTTGTCATTAACCACTTGGCTCACTACATCCTGAGTTACTATTCTGGGAAAATAGATTATAAATCTCAAGACATCTCTGGAACTAATTTACTAAGGCTTTTCTCATGCTCTGTCTACAGGAGAAAAACTTAGTAAACCAGGCCTTCTGTTTGTTGCTTAATCAGGCCATTACTGAAAGGATGCATAAAAAGTAAAATTTGCATTTCTGAATATTCCACAAAATTCACACTTTTACAAAAGTATTTGCTATAGATTTTAATGAAAGAATTTATGCACAAAGGACACATTGATAAAATTTGCCATTATATGACATTTCACCAGATTTTGAGTTGTTCTTGTTATTTTTAAAGGGGGTATTACAAACATAGAGGAAAATTTGAATGTATATTTAAGCCTTTTGGTGTAAATTTTCAGGTTTATACATTTGTAACGCACCCCTCCTCTCCCCAAAACATTTTTTTTTAACTTTTTCTTTATTTGGGGGGGAGGGGGGCACTTCCAATCACCAATAGATTATCTGATGGCATGAGCAGGGGAACAAGCTATTTACTAATGCATCTCAGGAGACAGTATCTGGGAAAAATTTCACTTTTATAAATTAAAAAAAGTAGATATGACCAGAAATTCAAAAAATGCATCAGTCATTTAAAGATATTATTTCACTTTATGAATATTGCAACTTTTTAAACTTTTTAAACTTTTACTATTACACCTCATTATTATATTGGTATGCCTAGCCCAGGCATTATGGGATTGTTGTAATAGAAACATAGAAATGACGGCAGAAGAAGACCAAATGGCCCATCCAGTCTGCCCAGCAAGCTTCCCTCATTTTTTCTCTCATACTTATCTGTTTCTCTTAGCTCTTGGTTCTAATTCCCTTCCACCCCCGCCATTAATGTAGAGAGCGGTGATGGAGCTGCATCCAAGTGAAATATCTAGCTTGATTAGTTAGAGGTAGTAGGGGTAGTAACCGCCGCAATAAGCAAGCTACACCCATGCTTATTTGTTTTTACCCAGATTATGTTATACAGCCCTTATTGGTTGTTTATCTTCTCCCCTGCCGTTGAAGCAGGGAGCTATGCTGGATATGCGTGAGGTATCAGTTTTTTTTCTTCTCCCCTGCCGTTGAAGCAGAGAGCTATGCTGGATATGCATCGAAAGTGAAGTATCAGGCACATTTGGTTTGGGGTAGTAACTGCCGTAACAAGCCAGCTACTCCCCGCTTTGTGAGTGTGAATCCTTTTTTCTTCTCCCCTGCCGTTGAAGTTATGCTGGATATGCGTGAAGTATCAGTTTTTCTTTTCCCCTGCCATTGAAGCAGAGAGCTATGCTGGATATGCATCGAAAGTGAAGTATCAGGCACATTTGGTTTGGGGTAGTAACCACCGTAACAAGCCAGCTACTCCCCGCTTTGTGAGTGTGAATCCTTTTTTCTTCTCCCCTGCCGTTGAAGTTATGCTGGATATGCGTGAAGTATCAGTTTTTCTTCTCCCCTGCCGTTTAAGCAGAGAGCTCTGCTGGATGTGTGAAGTAACAGTTTTTCTTCTCCCCTGCTGTTGAAGCAGAGAACTATGCTGGATATGCATTGAAAGTGAAGTATAAGAATGGAGTGATCAAGCTAGTTGAAAGGCATCAGGAAAAGAGGAAAGTGGAGGTAGTAATTTGGATATTTGGTTTGGGGTAGTAACCGCCGTAACAAGCCAGCTACTCCCGTCTTTGTGAGTGCAAATCCTTTTTTCCACATTTCCTCTTGCTGTTGAAGCTTAGAGTGATGTTGGAGTCACAGTAACCATGTGTATGTTTATTGAATAAGGGTATTGTCTCCAGGCAGTAGCCATCATTCTGGCAAGTCACCTACTCTTCATTGGCGGCCTCTTGACTTTATGGATCCACAGTGTTTATCCCACGCCCCTTTGAAGTCCTTCACAGTTCTGGTCTTCACATACAATATTTTTTTTACTCATTCAAGCATGTTTTTACATTTTTGAGATTAAATAAAACAAACATTACTAAAATGTGCTACACTTGTCAAATAGTACAAGTTTTATATCACTAAGGCCTAGATTTATCAATCTGCAGTAAATATTGCATGTGATATGAAAAGGGGTGTGTTTTATGGAAATAGGCTAATTATCACAATCGGGCTGATACAGTAAAGTCCGTGGGAGAGCGGGTGAATGTGTGCGCAATTCTGTTTTTAAATGAGGCCTGGCAGTAAAAACAGTCAAAAGGAGGCGCTAGGGACACTAGCGCTTCCCTAGCGCCTCCTTTTGGACCGGAGCGGCGGCTGTCAGCGGGTTTGACAGCCGATGCTCAATTTTGCAGGTGTCGGTTCTTGAGCCCGCTGACAGCCACGGGATCGGAAACTGGACGCCGGCAAAATTGAGTGTCCAGTTTTTGACCCGATAGCCTGGGCTGACTTCACTTTTTTTTTTTTTTTAACTTTTTTTACACTTCGGGACCATCGCCACGATATTAAGTCAGAGGGTGCACAGAAAAGCAGTTTTTACTGCTTTTCTGTGCACTTTCCCAGTGCCTGAAGAAATTAGCACCTACCTTGGCTGCACATTTTGTTTTCTGAATCACGCATGAATACCTAATAGGGCCATCAACATGCATTTGCATGTTAAGGGTGCTATTAGGTTTGGGGGATTGGATGTGTGTTTTTGGCCCCTTACTGAATAAGGGGTAATGCTAGAGCATTAAAAACACATGTCCAATGGTGGGTTAACAGTGCACTCTGTGGGAGCACACTGTACTGTATTGGCCCGAATGTGTGCTATCCATAGGTATTACTGCAAAGCATGTTAACTTTTTGCACTTTGTGGTAATACCTACATAATTGTATTTTCCTACCTGCAAAGTGCTCATTTCACCACTTGTGGAGGGGAAAAGAAGGTCAGGGTCAGGGTCAGGGTCAGGGTCGGTCGCTCTCTCTCTCCCTTGGGCCTTTGTAGAAGTTAGCTATTTATATCTCTATAGGAGGCCCACCTAGTAACTTGAGGTGAGGTTTAGATAGTAGTGTAGGGGTTAGGGGCCGTTTTTACATGCAGAATGAGACGTACAAACATAACAGTACACTCTTGTGAAGATTTGAAGTCCAGAGTGAGGAAACTCACACAACAATGAGATTTTGACAATGTTTTCTCAACCTAGCTTGATGGACTCTCTACCTGGGTAGCATCAAGCTAGGCTGAGAGAACATTGTACAAATCTCATCGTTGTGTGAGTTTCCTCACTCCAAAGGACATCAAATCTTCACAAGAGTGTACTATTCTGTTCATGTTCATACGTCTCACTCTGCATGTAAAAATGGCCCCTAACCCCTACACTACTACCTAAATCTCACCTCGAGTTACTAGGTAGGCCTCCTATAGTAGCATAAATAGTTGCTTACTATGGTGCCACCCATGGATGTGCATTCTCTCTCTCTCTCTCTCTCTCTCTCCCTCCCCCTCTCTCTCTCTCTCTCTCTCTCTCTCTCCCCCCTCCCCCCTCCCCCCAGTCTAGAAATGCCCCAAATGGAATTTGTAAAAAAAAATTGCATTATAGGCATGAGATCGCAATTGAAAAAGGTGTAGTTACTTTTAGCAATATCTGGAATTGTGGCTTTGTGAAGCCAGCCCACCTTTGTGGAAATCCCATTCTCGGCTCCTCCCCTTTTAAAAATTTGCATCACACCATGCGTTATGGTGCTTATCGTATGCGAAAACACCATAATGCAAGTTGATAATGATGTAATTTTGCTAGTTTTAATTCTTGTCTATTACCATGTGTCTAATAACGTACGGAATACATTTTCAAAGGGGTTTCACATGTAAAATACCATATATGCACATAAGTAGCATTTTCTAATGAATATGCTATTTTATGAATGCCAAAATTACACACATAGTTTCCATTTCGAACACACATTTTACTGGTGGAGTAGACTAGTGGTTAAAACAGCAGATTAGAAACCAGGGTAGTTAAAGTTCAAATCCTAATACTACTTCCTGTGATCTTAGACTAGTCATTTTCCCTCCACTACCTCAGGTACAAACTTAAGGGTACATTTACTAACCTGAAGTAAGAGTATAATGTATGATAAACACTGTTTATCATACAATATATCCATATCAAGGCAATATCACACTTGTTTTGCAGAAAAATACACCCCCAATTGAAATTAGCTTCCTTGTGTGCATTTGCATGCCTAAATCTTTCAAATACAAGCAAAGCAGCTAATGCTTAGGTAATCCTTTATTAATAAAATAATGTAGCTTGCCAAAAGCTGCATTATTTTAATTAAAATTGAGGAGGTGAAGATATTTTCCGTCGGGAGCATCAGGATGCTAGCACACATTCCAATGCTCCTGCAGTAGTATTTAAAGGAGCACATGGCCCAAAAACCTCTCTACCTAAGTGAAAAAATTCCCCCAGGGGGTCTAGGAAAACCTCTGCCCAACTACTGCTACCTCTAGAGGTAGCCAGTGGCTTCTGATTTTGGCTCAGTATCAGGAGCACCCACTTCACACAATGAGCCAGTATCTCAGTGTGTTTTTGGTGAAGGCATGCAGATAATGGTGGAGGAGATACAGGGGTCCAAGCTGAACTTATATGCATAATTGCTGGCCCTGCCCCATTATGTTCCCGGTCCGCCCCTTTGTTATATGAGCAAATGTATTCCTGCACCATTACTTGCGCATGTATGTTTGAGGTTTATAAAATAGCACTTATGTGAATATGTGCAATTTGTGCACGCATGTGCTAGTATTTGCGTATCTCTTTGAAAATTTAAATTTAAGTGCTTGGGAGTATGAGACTAGAAGGCTACACTAAATTATGGCCAGCCAGGGTAAGAAGCTAAGACATAACTTACTGATTTTAGTTTTGATCACTAAACCTCAAACTCACATCATAATCCTTACCATAAATTACTGGAGCATTAAAAGAATTCAAATCCAACATCATTTTTTTTTTTTCATTTCTTAGCAGGAGGATTGAAATGGATTTCTTTGGGCCATCTAGCACTTCAAATAAAATGTGTAAATCATTTCATATTCCACTTTCATTACATCTATCTTACTCTATAATTTTCTATATGGCAGGGGCGGAGAACCTCCAATCCTCCAGTGCTGCAAGGCAGTGAGGATATTGGGATACCCCTAATGAATATACACAAGGTAGATTTGCATACAGTTGAAACAGTGTGCATGCAAATCTATTTCATGCATATTCAAAAGGTATGTCCTCTGTTTTGAAAACCTGACTGGTTTGAGGCCCTCAAGGACAAGAGGTTTTTCATTCCTACTATATAGAGTTGCTGCTTCCCCACAATCCCTTGAAAACTTCTTGTTTAAGATATAAACTAGAGAAAGTTGTAATTTATTGGTTGACATTTAAGTCTGTGGCAAGTACAGTAGCATGGATTATGTCACTTTTTAGTCTGGGCATTTTACAAGTGAGAAGTTTCTTGGAGAGCTCAACTATAAGAAGTAAATGGTAAATTTCTTTATCTGTAAAATTTAAATGCCATATAATCTGTCCAGATCAAAGACAATATAAGCAATAATTTCTGTACAGTCCCATTTAAGATAAAAAGGTCAAAGTTCATCATAACAAAATCTTTTTAGATGATGTGGATGAGTGATTACATGGCCAGGAATAATCAAGATGAAAGACAGCATGGATTTAAAGATGGTTCTCGAGGCTAGAACAACAGTATCCTGACAAAGTTAGAAGGATAGCATACTAAAATGACAACAAATGAAAATAACTTTACTATCTAATTCATATAGCGGAAAAAGTGGAGGGGTGACTAAAATGACAACAAATGAAAATAACTTTACTATCTAATTCATATAGCGGAAAAAGTGGAGGGGTGACTTAGAAAAGACAATAAAGAAAAATGCAAACTATGGAAATCCGTGTTTTCTCAGACGAGACACCTGGATTACATCGAGAATGTCTTAAGGAAAAGCACAATTGCTAAATCAACTGTAGAATAGTAAGAGCTGTGAACAAGGTTAGAGAAGTGATAAATTCAAGATGAAAAATGGATCAAGAGAGAAACTGTCAAACAGTAATGCAAATAGCAGTTTATAATATAAAGGAATGTTGTGAGGTGTATGAGATCTGTATTAATTAAAAACCGAAAATGGTGTTTTAAAGATTTTAAGGATAAAGAGCTCACTGAACTAGAGGTTATGGAAATGAGAATAAACTGGTAAAAAAAAAAACCCACTGAAATGACTTTGTACTGGCCCGGAAATCAAGATAGATTCTGTAGTTTAAATATTCAAAGCCCTGTGCACTAAGCATTTTTCTCACTGACCACAGAATGAGAGAAAAGCCACAGTAAATCAGATCCAAAATGGTATGAATCCTCTGGTACAATTTTCTTTCCAGGTAAACAAAGTCAAATAACTTTTTGGGATGCTTGAAGGTAAACACAGTATGTTGTTACAGATAAGAGAGACTCCAAGTCTAGGTTTTGCCACTGTAACTCATTCTAAAGAATATAGTCTGAGTTCAATATACTTAAATCAATCTTTGTCTTTTGTCTCTGCTGATCCAGAGACAGAAGAGAAAAACACTGAACGTATGAGCCAATTATATTACCACGGCAAAACAAATTCCTTCATGACCCCCAAGAAGGCAATCTCTGCTTCTGTGTGCATTTACAACTTCTCCTCTCCAGTGTGCGTGCTACCTGTTTAGCTGCGCTCCACCTCCCAAACCCCGGTAGATTCTAATGGATCCATTAACAAGCTGTCCTCCCCCCCCTCCCCCCAACAATAACCTTTTAGTGTCTGAGTATCCTTTCTATTTGCATTGAGTTTAGAGTAAGGTGACCAGAATTCTGGTGGGAAAATCTAGGACCATAGTTCACTTTAGTGCCAGTAGTTCATTTGGAGGAAGAGACTGAGGGTGGAATGCCCCAATGAAAAATTGTAGAACACTACTCTCAAAATAAACCTAAAAACACTCTCTTTAAATTGTGTCGAATCAAAAAGTTTCAAACCTTTACAAAAGCCTCAGGGATGGTGGGTAATATCCTGCATACAAAAGAATAAATTTTGCACCAGAATTAAAAAAAAATCAAATCAGGCAGGAAAATCCAGCTGTTAAGATTTAATTTCTGTTGAGAGGGATATCCAAGTCAGAGACTTTGAAGTGGGTTCAAGGAGATTTTTAACTGATGTTATTAATATTCTTTCTTAGTTTATTTATTGTTCTCTCTCTCTCAGGTGTACTTATTTTATTTAAATTATTTTCCCTTCTTTATCTTTTTCCTTCAAAGTAGATATTTTAATACTTATTCTTCCTTCTCTTTCTACTCTCTTCTCTTTGATCTCTCCTTTCTTCTTCCTTTTCTCATCTTCAGATTCTTCCTACCTGTTTACCTTTTCATATTCCTCTGCAATTCTCTTCTCTTTTTCACATGCTCTCTTCCATTCCTCTCCCTGCTTTACCTTCCTGGATTCTCTCTCCCCCCCCCCCCACCCCCCCCCCCCTCCCCCCCCCCCCCCCCCCCCCCCCCCCCCCCCTCCCCCCCCCCCCCCCCCACCACACAAACCCCCCCACTCACACCCTTCAAATGCAGAGTTCTTTTTCTACCAGGCTCCATGCCCAGTATTTTCTCCTCCTTCTTCTATCATGGGCTCGTTCTCCCTCTCCCATCCAACCAATAAACCATTTGGATAAGTTCCTAGAGGATAACTCCATAAACTGCTGTGACGGAAATTAATAAGCAATAGTTGCTTGTGATCTTTCTAATGTTTGGCTACTTGCCAGGTACTTGTGATTTGGATTGGCCACTGTTGGAAACAGGATACTGGGCTTGATGGACCCTTGGTCTGACCCAGTATGGCATATCTTATGTTCTTATGTAATGTTCTTATTCCCTTTCCTTCTTCCTCACCCTCCATTCTCATTTCTTTCTTTCTCAAATTCCCCTCTAGGCAGGGTAATTTCCCAGTTAATCCCCAGTTATCCCTGGCCACTGCTCCCCATCCCCAGTCCTCTCTCCTTCAGTCCCTCATACTCTCTCTTGGGCTCTTTTCCCCCCTCTCCTTAATCCCTATGCCCTCTCTTTCTTGCCTGCAGCCCAAGTTCAAGCTTCCCTCATCTCAATTCCCAAAATTATCTCCCAGATTCCCTCCCCTTGAATCCTAGAAAGCTCTTCCCACATCCCCTTCCCAATCTTGAAAAGTTCACCCCACATCCTCCACCCATCCCGGAAGGATCTCCATGTATTCTTCCCCGGAAAGTTCTTTCCACAATTCCCTCCCCCCCCAAAAAAAAAAAAAATCTGTCACACATTCCTCCCCCAGTTCCCCCTCATCCTCACTCCCCTGGTCTCCTCCTGATATTCCCAGCTCAGCAGAAGTAGCAGAACTTAACAGAGTGTCAACTTCCTGTGCTATATGGGTCCAGTCTAATGATATTATCGACGTGGATCCCATAGATCTTGTGCCTCACACCATGAGACTGGCCCCTCACAACGCAGGAAGTTGTCCTATTAGTGCCACTCTTAGTGATAGTGAGGGGTGCAGTGGGGAGTGGAGAGGACAGCCAGATAGGCATGTGCAGAGGAAAAAAACATTTTTTTTTTGTTTGTTAATTCATTTTGTTGGTCACTTTCTTTTGATTGGTTTGCTTCAAATGAAAAAATACATTGATTCATTCTTTTCATATCATGTTAGATTTTCAAAAGGTCTACATGTGCCAATGCCAGGAGATTCGCACGTATCTCCAGCCAGTGAGCGCTGCACAGATTTTAAAAAGTGGCTGTGTCTGCGCCTATCTTCCGGTACGCGCACAAATGAGAAAGACAAAAAATGGGCAGGGTGAGGGCGGAGTCTGGGCAGGACATGAGCAGTTCAGATCCATATTTATTTATTTGGATTTATTGATAGACAGCACCCTCCAAAGTTTGGGCAGTTTAAAAAGGTACATTCCTAAGTAACAATATGCCCCTAAGTACTTATGTGCACAATCAAGTACCTGGGTCACCTATTGTGTAACTTACTTCTGCTACGGAGGATGTGTAAGTAGAAAACCAAAGAAAGATGATAACTTTCATTCTGGAGCGCGGGCGCACATGTGCGCATGTTTTCCGGCGTGCGCACATGGACCCGTCCATTTTATAATATACACGCGTATATGCGCGCACAATATAAAATCGACAGGACGTGCAGACATGTACATACGATTTTATATGGGTGTGCGCAAATGCTGTGTTTACCGCGTAAGTGGGGGGATTTTGTAAGACACGTGTGCTGATAGCAATACCCATTTCCCCAGTCCATTCCCAGTTTACCAAGTTAACGATAAGACATCCTTATCCCCCCAGCTAACTAGCCTTTCTTTTACCCTACTTGCCTCGACCCTTGAAATCCTGCTGTGTAGCCTTGCGTATGTTATAAAATGGATGCATCCATGGGTGTACGCCAGCAAATATGTTTACATGTACACCCGCGCACCAGAATGAAAGTTACCGTCAAAGGCAGTAACTTTAAAATATGCGCAATTGTTATGCTGAATGCACATAAATGTGCACACATGGAAAAGAAGGCATTTTGTAACATGTGTGCAAGTGTGCACACGCTTTGTAAAATGTGTGCACATGGACACGGTCGATTGGTCACACACACGTGCTCACACATGTGCATGTTTGTATCCTTGCATAATAGTAAGTGCAGGCCTAGTTTTATCACCAGGGACAGCACCTGTTTGGTGTCTCTGATGATGGCCAATGAAAAAAGGCTTTTTCCATGTGCTGATGAGAGACACAGCCTCCAGAGAATCAGGCAAGCCTGGGAGGACCTCCAGGCTGTATTTGATAAATGAGCATCCTACCCACATGGGGTAAGTGGGCCAGTAGGGAGTGGGAATGGGTAAAGAGTGGATGTGGGGGGGCAGTATGGGTAGGGGTGGGTAGGGGATGCATGTGGGGGGACCATTAGGGGACGGGGGTAGGTAAGGGATACATGTGGGGGGGGGCAGTAGGGGCTGGGGGTGGGTAAGAAAAGGCGCGGTTAGGGGGTTGCATGTGGGGGTGTACTAGGGTGCCGGAATTGACTAAAATATAGCACCTGAGTAAATATGTGTTTGCCTGTATAATATAACATAAGTTAAAAAACATTTTAACATATATTTGCCTGCATGTTTGCCTGTATAATGTTATGTAGCACCTGAGTAAATATGTTTGCCTGTATAATGTTATGTTTGCCTGTATAATATCAATCACACCAAAAAAAACCCACACACACCAACGGTGTATTCCAGTACACACCAATGTAAACAATCCAAAAACAACAAGTGTCCTGGTACTAAATTTTAAATAGCACCTAATACGCCAAACTACTTATGTATGACCCTCTATTCACGGGCAGACAATGTCAGTACTGCTCGTTTTGCATAGGGGTCACTAAACCTTTAATCAAATATAATTTTTTGTTGATTTTCAAAAATTTTTAAGCAATTGCAATCGAGAATAAAAAAACGGATACTTATCCGCACTCCGAGTGGGTTCCGAGTGCGGATAAGTATCCGTTTTTTTATTCTCGATTGCAATTGCTTAAAAATTTTTGAAAATCAACAAAAAATTATATTTGATTAAAGGTTTAGTGACCCCTATGCAAAACGAGCAGTACTGACATTGTCTGCCCGTGAATAGAGGGTCATACATAAGTAGTTTGGCGTATTAGGTGCTATTTAAAATTTAGTACCAGGACACTTGTTGTTTTTGGATTGCCTGTATAATATAACATGTAAAAAAACATTTTATATATATATAACATTATATAGGCAAACATAACATTATACAGGCAAACATATTTACTCAGGTGCTATATTTTAGTCAATTCCGGCACCCTAGTACATCCCCACATGCAACCCCCTACCTACGCCTTTTCTTACCCACCCCCAGCCCCTACTGCCCCCCCCCACATGTATCCCCTGAGTAAATATGTTTGCCTGTATAATGTTTTATATATATATATATATAAAAATATCATATGTTACATTATACAGGCAAACAAATATTTACTCAGGTGGTATATTAAGGCCTGTTGCATGGTTCTTCATACTCCACCAAGCTGTCCCCTCTAAGTAAAAGGATATGCTCATTGCCTGCACTGTACAGCTTCCTTAATAGTGACCTAGGTTATTAGGGCCCTTCATGCAGGCTTCTGTGCTGGTGACATTGCATCACTTCTATGTACAGTAATGGACTTCAGACATCAGCAGGATACATGACATACTATTATGGAAGACTTTGTTACAGTTATAGTGCACACTCATCTTTTTCATTCTATTCCTTCCTATAAATCAAGGACCTGAAAAAGAAGGCCCAGTGGCTGTGCCTACACAAGTGGAGATTGTTAACTGGCTGCGTGCTTGATGGGCTGGGGCAGGACGTAAGTTCCTCTCTAGTCATATTCACATGGTCGATAGAAGTCTTGTTTCTATCAGCAAATACATATGGTCCTACTGGTCTGCAGGACCCTGCCTCTACTTTCAGTTTATCAAAATTCTCATTTACTCACACACATACACACACACACACACACACACACACACACA
The DNA here is from genome assembly GCF_901001135.1 of Rhinatrema bivittatum. Lineage (NCBI taxonomy): Eukaryota > Metazoa > Chordata > Amphibia > Gymnophiona > Rhinatrematidae > Rhinatrema > Rhinatrema bivittatum. The sequence goes on from NW_021820969.1 coordinate 32,903, forward strand.
CACCAAGAATGCTCTCAGGGTCACAGGAAGCACTGTCATGAGGTGTTCATTGAAAGATACTCTCTGGACTAGCTGGGATACATTCTGGTTCTTCACAAACACTCAAACATTTCATTGAATGCAAATGATATGGCCCTATCCAACACAACTGGTATGTTTAGCCTGACGGCCCTAGATACCTTGCCTTTTAGACCACTACCCATCAGTTCAAACCCTGACAGAGTCTAACACAGAGCCCATTGTACATGCAAGGAACATCCAACAATAGCCAGCTGAAAGGTATTCTCAATGTCCAAAGATGTATCTCTCAGTTAGGCACCACATATAGGATATCATAGCCTCATACCTATTAGCTTTTCCCTTGCCCTGAACCTTCCCAACTAGAGTAATACCCACCAAGAGAATGAAAGCACGTGACACACCATTGCTTTTCTGTTCACATATGACAACACGTCGGTGGAGTAGAAGGAGGAAGAGTAGGAGAAAGTGGAGAAGGAGAAGCAAGTAGAAGAGAAAGTTGTTGAAGAGAAAGTTGTTGAGGAGAAGTCAGCCGGCGATGGCCGAGACCATCCCCCACTGGTGCAACTGCCACCAAGGGGGAGGAGCAAATTGCTCCTCCCCCTCCCCAGCCATTAGCAGGAGAGGCACCAGTGATGTGGTCCAACCTCTCACAGAGGCTCACCCCAGACCACAGCTCCCTCCTCCATCCAAAGTTGGCTTCCTCCCCTTTTGAACTGGGGTAGCAGGGATACTGAGTAGAGATGTGAATCGTGTGATCGATCGTCTTAACGATTGATTTCGGCTGGGAGGGGGAGGGAATCGGATTGTCGCAGTTTGGGTTTTTTAAATATCGTGTAAATCGTGTAAATCGTGTAAATCGAAAACCGGCACACTAAAACATCCCTAAAACCCACCCCGACCCTTTAAAATAAATCTCCCACCCTCCCGAACCCCCCAAAATGCCTTAAATTACCTGGGGTCCAGTGGGGGGGAGGGGAAGGGGGAGGGCGGGAAAACCGGCACACTAAAACAAACCTAAAACCCACCCCGACCCTTTACAATAAATCCCCCACCCTCCCGAACCCCCCCAAAATGCCTTAAATTACCTGGGGTCCAGAGGAAGGGTCCCGGTGTGATCTTTTACTCTCGGACCTCCGGGTGCGTTGTAGAAATGGCGCCGGCGCTACCTTTTCCGTACGGAAAAACGATTTGCGGTAGGAGATCGCTCCCGGACCCCCGCTGGACCCCCAGGGACTTTTGGCCAGCTTGTGGGGGCCTCCTGACCCCCACAAGACTTGCCAAAAGTCCAGTGGGGGTCCGGAACGACCTCCTGCAGTCGAATCGTGTTGCCTTACGGCCGGCGCCATTTTGCGCAAAATGGCGCCAGCACAGAAAAATGATTCACGTGCAGGAAGTTGTTCCCGGACCCCCGCTGGACTTTTGGCAAGTCTTGTGGGGGTCAGGAGGCCCCCCCAAGCTGGCCAAAAGTCCCTGGGGGTCCAGCGGGGGTCCGGGAGCAATCTCCTATGCTCCTGACGTTGGGGGACAAAAAAACAAAATGGCGCCGGCGCTACCTTTGACCTGTCATATGACAAGGCAAAGGTAGCGCCGGTGCCATTTCTACAACGTACCCGGAAGTCCGAGAGTAAAAGATCACACCGGGACCCTTCCTCTGGACCCCAGGTAATTTAAGGCATTTTGGGGGGGTTCGGGAGGGTGGGGGATTTATTGTAAAGGGTCGGGGTGGGTTTTAGGTTTGTTTTAGTGTGCCGGTTTTCCCGCCCTCCCCCTTCCCCTCCCCCTTCCCCCGATTTACGATTTTTTGACGATAAATCGGGGGAATTGTTATTGTATCGCGGCTCTAACGATTTTTGACGATTTAAAATATATCGGACGATATTTTAAATTGTCAAAAAGCGATTCACATCCCTAATACTGAGACCCAGACTGGCCAGCCTTTGCTAGCCGAGGGAGGCCCACATCACCCTAAGCTTCTTCTTCCATCAGCTGCTGGCCTAGCTGGAGGACTGGTTCAACATCTGGAGTACCCCGCTCCAGGCACTGAACCTGTTTCTCAGAAGCAGTTTGCTCAGGCCATGCGGCTGATGAAGGAACGACAGAGGGCGATGGAAGCTGTCCTTGGGGGTCTCGCCCAAGACGTTAGGGCCCTAGCCAAGGTCCAGCAGCATAATGCCATGATTCTGCTGGCCTTGGCTTGGCCCATGAGCTTTTTTTGGCAATGCCCCTAAATCTTTGGTCTCTGATCTCCCTATTTCCCCTGCCCCTTTTCTGTTTTTGTAAATAGTTTTGGTCTCTAGTTTTTCCCACCCCTGTCCTATTTATTTTATTTTATTCTTTTCTCTTGTAAATAGTTTTTAACACATTTTTTAATACAACGGTTTTATATTGGCAACTGTGTGTGTCTCTCCTTTCTTTGGTAGGCCTTTGTTAATAGTGTTTCACAGGTTGTCAGGGTTTATCTGGTTCTGGAAAACCCCTCTTGTTACGTGTGCCATCTGCGGCAAACCCGAGGCATGGCCCTCTCACCTTCTTACAAGGACTTCATCTTCTGGTTCCTCCTCGCTAGTGGCGGTGGGCCGCCAGCTCTGATCTTGGGCCTCCCCTGGTGCCTCCGGCTCTGCCATAGCCCCCAGCGTTTCAGGTCAGCATACCATAGCACGTCAGGCTTTTCTGCATGGCCCACGGAAAGACGCCACTACCCGCACCGCGCACCTCCCTAGGTGCGCACTTGCATCGCTGATCCCTATGAAGGGCCTGCAGCGGGAATATGGCCGCGGCCCCAGATGATGGCGTGAAACTCTTTATTGTATTTAAGCTCATGCTTCACTCCATAGCGTTGCCTTTGCAACAGGTCTTCTCGCTACTCGAGTACTTGTTGCTGCTAGAGATTCATCTGTACTCTTCATTCCCGATCCTCGTTTTTCCTGGTTCCTGTTCTCTTTGTTCCTGCCCTGCCTATGCTTTGGATTGATTGCACGGATTTCGACTTCGCTTCGCCTGCTACGCTATAGCCTATCTCCAGACCCAGACCACTGCTTTGATTGACCAAAGCTATTGACATCTCTGTGATTAGACTATTTCTTCGATTGACCAACGCTATTGCCTTCTCCATGATCAGACCATTTCCTCAATTGACTAATGCTACTGATTTCTCAATGATCAGATCTCAGCATTGCTTGCCATGACCTTCGCATTGCTGTTGGCTCTGATCCAAGCCTGTCATTTGATGCCTCTCCAAGCCTACTCCCTGGACGTGGACTTAACAGGCTTCAGCCTACCTTTGCTCAAGCGCCCCAGTCAGCCTCTATTCCATTGGTGCCCAAGTTCCAGTATCTGACCCAATCCAGAGTAGGACCACGCCATCTATCGTCTGTTGTCTCTAGGCTGAACCAACCTCTCTTGCTATTCAACCTCAAGGCCCACCTAAGTCCTGCTGGCCCCGGCACCCAAAAGCTCAACCCGCGGGGAACAAGAGCTGGTATAGATGAAGCTCCAGCAGCCTCTGCCTATCAGCCCACTCCACCTGCCAACGGTAGGGATCCATAGGTACTCGCCTACAGGTTGCGTCAACTCCACCTCGGCCCAAGGGTACACCTCTGACACAACACCTCTAGTGCTAACAGTACCTCTGTACTGAGAGTCTCAATTCCTTAGTCTTTCCCAGGGGTCAAGACTCCCAACAAGCTGAAGCAATAAACTTGGTGCTAATAAAAAGGGCACAGGTTTTCACTGCACATTTTGTGACACCAATATTATTTAGGATAAACTCCTGATGCAGTAAGCTAATGATATGCTAATGCATCCTGAATTTGAAAATGATAAGAAATTGTACACTGTGCATTTGGTAAAGGTGCAATGACCATTTTTAACTAGGGAAGAGTGTGGAAGCATCCCTGACAGGCTATCTGTGTAAGTGGTGGCTTCTGCCAGTTACTCGTAGAAGTCAATTATTATCCGGGTAAATGAGAGCAGCTGTTTGCAATGTGTTAGATTATTTTTCATGTTTCTGTTACTTTTTTTTACTTTTTTTAGAATAGCGCTGAAAACAACTTCAGCTGTAACTAGGGGTTAACTTTCAAGTGCAAAATAAATCCACTGCCCAGATGTAGTCTCTCTGCATCACAGAGTAATACTTAATGTCCTCATTGGCATGGGATTTCCCTGCAAGGGCATTAAGCAGTACTGCTGTTTGGAAACATGTTTTCTGCATACAAAAATCCTTGCTGCAGCAACATTAACTTTGGCCCACAGAGAATGTGTATCGAAGTTCATGCAGAAAAGTCTTTCTGCATAGACCTGCAAGGGGGAGTCCTTACATGTAAATAAATATAGATCTTACTGAGTTTTTCAAAGTGTCTTGCAATCTCTCTTTCTTATCCCAAGTTGGCAAGGGATTGCCTGGAACACACAACTTTTGATGTTCCTCTGTCAAGGAAGGAAGAGGAGGTATCCAAAGTCTTACTCCCAGGTCTTCTAACCAAACTGACTTTTCAAAAACATGTCTGAAAAAACAAGAAGAAGCTGCAGTGGTGCCCCACCATTCCTCGGCTTCCTAGGAATGTCAAAGTGGGGCAGGTCTTCCCTCTGCTAATCCCCCCAGGGAGAGGGTCACCATGTCCGCTCCCCTAGCAATGACCAGGGGCCTCACAGGTTTCTGACATTGAGAAATCACAGAATCCACAAATAACTTGGGAGAGAAACCCTGCCAGCCAGTGAGTGGACTGGAAGAGCAGATCCCCAACCGTTGCCTAGGGACTGCAGGCAGGTGGTGCCTAAGTCCTAGGGTAGTATAGCAGTCTTACAATTAACTCATTCAAGGAATAGAAGGAGGACAACTGAGAGTGTTGGATGTGGTGGGCAGAGAGAGAGAGAGAATTTCATGCAGTATTAGCTGTAGATGCCTTCATTACTCACCAAAGCAGGACAAGAGAAGATCATGCAGTACATTACCAGGCTACTCATCCATGTTTAAGGAGACTGATGAAGACACCAAGCATGTATAGATAGGTGGTATAGATACATCTTAATGGTTAGATATCTACTATATATATATACTGATGTATTAGTCAAGAAATGTATGACATAAAAAGGCACAAAAAAGCTGGCTTGACTTATACACTTGTATATGTGCACAGCCCCCCTCCCTCCTGACTCCTCCCAAATCTCACTGAAAGTCCCTGGTGATCCAGCGGGAGGCCCAGGAGCAATCTCCCGCTCCTGGGCTGTCAGCTGCCAGTAACCAAAATGGCGCTGGTGGCCCTTTGCCCTTACTATGTGACAGGGGATACCAGTGACATTGGCCGGCCCCTGTCACATGGTAGGGGCCAGCCATCCATTGCTCCTACCATGTGACAGGGGCAGGCCAATGGCACCAGTAGACCCTGTCACATGGTAAGGACAAAGGTCCGCCAGCTCCATTTTGATTACTATCAGCCAGAAGAGGCAGGAAGTGACTGCATGGGCCTGTGGGGGGTGTAAGGGAAAGTCAGCATCTTAAGCATATAGCTGTGAGGTTTTTTGTTTGTTTTTTTAACTCTGCCCATTGCTGCTTCTTGAAAAGGTTTCTTGATAAGGAAGATCTAAGTGCCTCCTTCCCCTGCACTTCAGCAGCAAGGAACTGAACAGGCTGGTGGCAGGCTTCCAGCACTCCTCTGACATTCTGCCTCCTCTTCCCTCATAGATTAACAACTCATAGTCTGCAGACTCTGAAGGTGATATTGGTTCCCTGCTCTCAGTGGGGTGTTAGTCTGCAAGTTGGCTTGCTTTGAGATTTGTGTGGCTTTGTTTTGTTTTTTTTAACTCTTCTGGAGTGCAGGGGAGGGAGGTGATGGAAAGAAAGCTGGCAGGGGTTGTTGAATCTGGAAGTGGAAAAGAGGTGCTTGGACTTAAAACCAGAAAGGGGGGTGAAAGAGCTGGGATTGGGGTGTTTGAACTAGAGAAGGAGATAGAGAGCTGGGGCAGGGCAGGGGGGAGAGGTTAGAACCAGAGAGGGGAAGAAAGAGAGCCAGAGAGAGAGGCTATGTCTTACGATGATCTTCTTGTTCCTGGAGGAAGCTCTGCTTAGAATTTTTTTAATTCTGTATCAAAGGAATAATTTTTCTTTATAGCATTTTACATTTATTACTTGACAGTGAGTATATTAATAAATAATATCTACAGAATGTTGCAGAATTTTTTATTTTTTGTGCAGAATTTTGGATTTTTTTGCACAGATTTTTGAATTTTTGTGTGCACAATTCCCCCAGGAGTAAACACCCCAAAGTGATTCCAGGACTTTTCTGGAAGCACTGGAACAGAGATTTGAAGAACCCAAAGCCTCAAGGAAACCATCTTCTACTCAGGGCCAGTGAAAGCCTGCTCAGAATGAGGTAAATCTTAGGATTTATCTGGTTTTCCAAGTTAGGTGGGAAAAAACTTTTAAAATTAAGTGCTCTACCAAACTTGTTTAGATCTAGTATCAGAGGAAATACATTGGTATTCAAATCAGGAACAAATGGCAAATCTTTTTTTATACAGTATTTTTGCTTGAATGTTAACGTATTGTTCATACTGGAGGGGCCCTCCAGTATGAACAGTATGATCAGCTAGATTAACTATTTCCAAGTCAATCAGTTTGTTTCTTAGTGTGATTTCACCATTTCATAAGCCTCCTAGGTTTTACCCTTGACTTATCCATGGGTGACAGACAAATTTTGATTTTGGGGAGCCCAAAAAATACCCTGGACTTATACTTGAGATCGACCTATAACCGAGTATATACAGTACATATCCGTATGCACACAGTATAACCCAAAAAGCAGTTTGTAGTAAACTCCTGATCCACCACACAAGACAGGACTATGGGATGGCTCTGGCAACATACAAGGGCTGGCTGTTCTCCACATACAGCTAGAAAGACAGCCTTTACTATGTCATTTCTGTTGCTTCCCATGCTGGTGCTCAGATGTATTTATTTAGCATGTGAAAGCTTTCTGTGCTATTTGTGGGGTGTTAAAAGATAGGCTGTCAGCAGTAATTCAGCTGCAGTTTTCTCAACACAGAAAAGCAAAGTACATGTTAAATTTTTTGTTGCATAGGCTGAATTCTAAAGGACAGAAAACATGCTCTTTGTTGGGCTATTTCTTCTGTCATTTTCCACATCTAAGATCACCAAGGGGTAGTAAATTTGTGTGGGGAGAAAGACAACCTTCTATGCCAAAGGCTACAGTCTGTGCAAGTACATCCAGGTCCCCCAGATTTCATAAAGTCAGGCTGTGTACCTCAAGGCTGTGTCTGGGAATATGCTTACCCTCCATGGGGTGGGCTGGGATCACCTAACAGTGACTGCATCCACTACCACAGTACCTGGGGTCCACAGTGATTCCCAAAGTCCAACCTGCCAGTTTCTTGTGTCCCAGCAGTGGAAACTCCATTAGTCTGTCCTGGTTACTTTCTCTGCTTCTCTCCTTCACTCCCCTTCAAAAGACAGGGCAGTGTTTCTGTGTCTTTGCTAGACTGGGGACCTAACATGTTGAGCACTCTGAAACTCTCCTTCTTCTTTGAAATCCAAAATACCCTGCCACACTTCATCCTGGATTAGCCCCTTCTTCTGGGTGTGGGACTCCCAAATCCAGTCTGTTTCAGGGGATTGGTGGTATAGAATGGTATGCCCCTTTATAGCTCTGTACTGAAGGGGTAGGAACTAGGGATGTAAATCATATTTCTGACGATTGAAAATATCGTACAATATTTTCAAAGTTGTCAGAAATCGGGGGCTCCCCGAAACCGATAGGAAAACCCCACAAAATTGTTTGTGGGGTTCTCTTATCATTTTGGAGGAGGGTGGGAAAAACGGCACACAAAAACAAACCCTAAACCTACCCCGACCCTTTAAAACAGCTCCCTTAGCTTCCACCACCCTCCCGATTCCCCCCTCCAAAACGTTTTAAAATTACCTGGTGGTCAGTGGGGGCCCCGGGAGCAATCTCCCGCTCTCGGGCCATCGGCTGCCACTAATAAAAATGGCGCCGATGGCCCTTTGCCCTTACCATGTGACAGGGTATCCGTGCCATTGGTCTGACCCAGCATGGCAATTTCTTATGTTCTTATGCTCTTACCATTGCTTGCAAGTCATGCATAACACCTCGGATGAAGAGGGGGAGAAAGACCCTGAGGTGCCGTGATTGCCTATGGTGGAGGAGAAGGAGGAGCAGCAGGAGGACCCAAGAGCTGATCTCCCAGAGGGTAGTCCACAGGACAGCAGCTCGTCTGAGAAGGGGCAAAGGCCTGAAGATTAACTGGTGGCCAGTCAGACACAGAGGCTGTTAATACAGCAAAGTGGCAGGCTCTTGGAGGAGATACATAGCCTCCAGGATATGGTGAGGCAGGAAGTGCAGGGCCTCCATGACACTATCTGGGAGGAAGGGCAGGGCCTTCCAGGAAGAAGCAGAGGGTATTCAGCAATCAATATGAGCCCTTTGTCACGCCTCAGAAGACCAAACTGCAGTATGGAGGGAGATACTGCAGAGAATGCTCCCCTTTCTAGCTGCAGTCACCAGCAATTCTATGGCATTTCACGGGGTCCTGGATGCAGTACCTCCACCTTACGGTGCCCTGTATGCATGGATGGGACATCCCCATGCTGAAGGTCCCCATGTGTCCTAGCCACTTGCACCTCACACTGTACCACTTTGTGCCCGGATACCACCTCATCAGGCACAGGGTGTGGTGCACTACCACCACCTGCACCAACTGTCATGCTGCCGTCGCTATCACCACCACAACCACAGCCAGTGCTACCTCCAGATGAACCTTCTTGCAGTCATGAACCTGAACTGCCACAAGCTCCATTGCCCTCTGAGGACAGTGTGAGAAGTGACAGAACTCCACAGCACAGGAGTTCCCGGTTAGGCCAGCCTAAGCCCTGTGAGCTTCCTGCAGCCAGAAAAAGAGGCAGGCCAAGGAAGCCATAATTTCTTTTGTTAGTATTTATTTTGGTGTACTTTTTTGTAAATAAATTCAGTCACCTTCTAAAATGTCTTTGTTGTATAGCCTGCCTTTGACTCGTGTGATGTATCTCCTGCAGTTGTGCCTCAGTCAACTGTTCTTCCTCCTCCTCATCTTCTTCATTTTTATTCTTTTACTGTCCCTCTGGAGGAGGCATCCATCTGTTTTTGGCAAGGTTATGTAGCATACAGCAGGCTAGAAAGATCTCATAGACTTTATGTGGCTTGTAAAGAAGGCAGACTCCTGATCTGTCCAGACAGCGAGAACATGTTTTAAGTAAGCCAAAGGTTCTCTTGATACAACCTTGGTCTTGTGGTGTCCCCTGTTGTAGCGATACTCAGCTGCAGTCCCTGGGGTAGCTATGGGGATCATAAGCCAGGTTATGAGAGGATAGTCTCTGTCACCTGTAGGGGAGAAGCCACAGAAAAGCTGGGTTAGATATACCTTTCGGCTTTGAAAGTGGGACAGATCACAGGACTAGTTTAGAGCAGGCCTGCATTGTCAAAACTCAGTCAACCTAAATATAAAGGAGACAATAGGAGCTGTGAAATTGGTATGTGTTAGAAGTGGTGGATGTCTTCCTACTAGGGATGTGAATCGTTTTTCAACGATTAAAATTATCGTCCGATAATGTTTATATCGTCTTAAATCATTATAGAACACGATACAATAGAAATTCTAACGATTTATCGTTAAAAATCGTTAAATCGTGTTAGTGCGCACTAACTCGAGTTAGTGCGCACTAACTCCCCGTTAGTGCGCACTAACTCGATTTAGTGCGCACTAACTGAAAATGATACAAATAAACACTTTCCAGGTCACTGAAGGTCAGTTAGGAATGAATATGTGTTCCTATTGGCTGGCTGCCCTCTTATCTATTGATGTTACCAAGGTTACCACTGAGGTGATGGTTGGGGGGATGGGAAATGGAACTGGAAACTAACGAACACCAACAGAAAATGAAACAAAGTGTTCACACTTCCCAGGTCAGTAAAGGTCACTTAGGAATGAATATGTATGTATGTATTCCTATTGGCTGGCTGTGCTCTTATCTATTGATGTTACCAATATGGTTGGGGGGATGTGAAATGGAAACAGTTGGAAGCTTGACAAAAAAAGTAATGTAATGATCAGCACTCACGTGACTAGAACTTGTTTGTTTATTATTTTTGTTAGCAGGCACCTGAAATGCTAGTGCATGTTGAATTTGCCAATCACTGTGCATTTTAGAAAGGTGGTCCTGGCTGGAACTGTACACAGTTCAAATATATGTAATTGATTGTTGGTAAGTGTATTTTTTAAGTAGCCACACTGGCACCAGTATGTTTACTTTTCCTCCTACTTAACTCACTAGCTCAGCTTTGTAAGAAGGGCTTCTCTGCTTGTGTGTTGTTTTTGTTTGGTGTGAGGAGAGCAGAAACATCAGATCTTTATTCAATCTACTACAGTCATCTCTTACAGTGCCCTATCCCTATTAATACCAGGAGTGTTGTGATCTTCCTGCACACAGTGCCCTAACCCTGATACCAGTCTGAGACAGCTCCCTCCCTGCATTACTAGTGAGAGGCTGGCTTCACAGACAGGGGGGAGCTGCCTGACCCTCACTCCTGACTTCCCCCATGTCCCAGCTAGTGAATGGTGTGTGGGTGAGGGGGGGGGGGGAGGATGGTGAAGTCTGAGACAGCTCCCTCCCTGCATTACTAGTGAGAGGCTGGCTTCACAGACAGGGGGGAGCTGCCTGACCCTCACTCCTGACTTCCCCCATGTCCCAGCTAGTGAATGGTGTGTGGGTGAGGGGGGGGGGGAGGATGGTGAAGTCTGAGACAGCTCCCTCCCTGCATTACTAGTGAGAGGCTGGCTTCACAGACAGGGGGGAGCTGCCTGACCCTCACTCCTGACTTCCCCCATGTCCCAGCTAGTGAATGGTGTGTGGGTGAGGGGGGGGGGGTGGATGGTGAAGTCTGAGACAGCTCCCTCCCTGCATTACTAGTGAGAGGCTGGCTTCACAGACAGGGGGGAGCTGCCTGACCCTCACTCCTGACTTCCCCCATGTCCCAGCTAGTGAATGGTGTGTGGGTGAGGGGGGGGGGGAGGATGGTGAAGTCTGAGACAGCTCCCTCCCTGCATTACTAGTGAGAGGCTGGCTTCACAGACAGGGGGGAGCTGCCTGACCCTCACTCCTGACTTCCCCCATGTCCCAGCTAGTGAATGGTGTGTGGGTGAGGGGGGGGGGAGGATGGTGAAGTCTGAGACAGCTCCCTCCCTGCATTACTAGTGAGAGGCTGGCTTCACAGACAGGGGGGAGCTGCCTGACCCTCACTCCTGACTTCCCCCATGTCCCAGCTAGTGAATGGTGTGTGGGTGAGGGGGGGGGGGAGGATGGTGAAGTCTGAGACAGCTCCCTCCCTGCATTACTAGTGAGAAGCTGGCTTCACAGACAGGGGGGAGCTGCCTGACCCTCACTCCTGACTTCCCCCATGTCCCAGCTAGTGAATGGTGTGTGGGTGAGGGGGGGGGGGGAGGATGGTGAAGTCTGAGACAGCTCCCTCCCTGCATTACTAGTGAGAGGCTGGCTTCACAGACAGGGGGGAGCTGCCTGACCCTCACTCCTGACTTCCCCCATGTCCCAGCTAGTGAATGGTGTGTGGGTGAGGGGGGGGGGGGAGGATGGTGAAGTCTGAGACAGCTCCCTCCCTGCATTACTAGTGAGAGGCTGGCTTCACAGACAAGGGGGAGCTGCCTGTCCCTCACTCCTGACTTCCCCCATGTCCCAGCTAGTGAATGGTGTGTGGATGAGGGGGGGGGGGGTGGATGGTGAAGTCTGAGACAGCTCCCTCCCTGCATTACTAGTGAGAGGCTGGCTTCACAGACAGGGGGGAGCTGCCTGACCCTCACTCCTGACTTCCCCCATGTCCCAGCTAGTGAATGGTGTGTGGGTAAGGGGGGGGGGGGAGGATGGTGAAGTCTGAGACAGCTCCCTCCCTGCATTACTAGTGAGAGGCTGGCTTCACAGACAGGGGGGAGCTGCCTGACCCTCACTCCTCCGGGGTATTGTGATCTTCCTGCACACAGTGCCCTATCCCTGATACCAGGGGTGTTGTGATCTTCCTGCATGCAGTGCCCTATCCCTATTAATACCAGGAGTGTTGTGATCTTCCTGCATGCAGTGCCCTATCCCTATTAATACCAGGAGTGTTGTGATCTTCCTGCATGCAGTGCCCTATCCCTGATATCGGGATGTGTGCAAGAAGATCACAACACCCCCGGTATCAGGAATAGGGCACTGTGTGCAGGAAGATCACAACACCCCCAGTATCAGGAATAGGGCACTGTGTGCAGGAAGATCACAACACCCCTGGTATTAGGGATAGGGCACTGTGTGCAGGAAGATCACAACACTCCTGGTATTAATAGGGATAGGGCACTGTGTGCAGGAAGATCACAATACCCCTGGTATCAGGGTTAGGGCACAAGTTCTAGTCACATTGACTGATCACATTACTTGTTTTGTCAAGCTACCAACTGTTTCCATTTCCCATCCCCCATATACTGTCAGTAGGAAACTTGGTAACATGAATAAATAAGAGGGCAGCCAATAGGAATACATATTAATTCCTAAACTGACCTTAACTGACCTGAAAAGTGTCAAATTGTATCATTTTCAGTTAGTGCGCACTAACTCGAGTTAGTGCGCACTAATCGGAAAAAAACGATTTTTAACAATTTTTTAACTAAAAAATCGTGCCTAAGACGATTTTCTTGCCCTGCCACACGATTTCTATCGTTAAGACGATATGGAAAACGATTCACATCCCTACTTCCTACCTAGAAGCCATCCCCCAATGATGTGTCCTTGCTGGAAGCGGCTATGAATTATTGATTGTGAGAGAATGTAGGCATCATGATTGGATCCTGGAAACCAGGACACAATGTTCATGATGAAGCCCTTGGCACTGCAGACCACTTGCATGTTCAGGGAGTGGAAGCCCTTGCGGTTGCAGTAGGTGACTTGTCTGCCCCTGGTGCCCTTATGGAGTGCAATTAATAGCTCCCAAGACAGAGAGGAAATGTACTATTTTATAGAAATCAGTCATAATTTGATGTTGTTCCTGTCTTCTGCAAAGGAAGGAAATAAAGTGTTGCGTCTTCCTGAGCAAGGCAGCCAGGACCTGCTCTATATACCTAGAGATGGCAGACTGAGCAATTCTAGATGTCACCCCTAGAGGTGTCTTGAAGGTGCCAGTAGCAAAAAAGGTCAGGGCAGTAGTGACTTTTAGGTGCACTGGCAAAGCTTGGCCCCTTTGGGTGGTAGGTTGCAGGTGCTGCTCTAACCATTGGCATAGGTACTGTATGGTTTCCTTGTTGAATCTAAACCTGTGCATGACTTCCTCCTCTGAGAAATAAAGAAACTGTGACCTAGTCCTGTAAACTCTGTACAAGGGGTATCTCCTCTTCCTGTGCATTCTTCTAATGCTCTCTCTTTCTCCTCTCAGCATATTGATCTGAGAACCCATGTAGCTATTATAATCATAATCTTGAAAAGGGACTCCCAAGAATGAGTATTACCCTCAAGAATACAACACACGTTCTCTTAGCCTCCTTTGTAAACCCCCCTGTTCTGTCTTGTCCCTATCTATTTCTGCAAGCACCAGTCTACACCAGTCTGATCACATCAGCGATATCCTTTTAATTCATGAGTAAATACCTGCAAGCTAGGTGTTATGTCATAAGAACATATGAAGTTGCCATACTGGGTAAGACCAAGGGTCCATCAAGCCCAGTTTCTTGTTTCCAACAGTGGCCAATCCAGGCTACAAGTACCTGGCAAGTACCCAAAAACTAAGTATATCCCACGCTACTGATGCTAGAAATAGCATTGGCTATTCTCTGAGTCAACTTGATAAATAGCAGTTAATGGACTTCTCTTCCAAGAATTTATCCAAACAAGTTTTTAAACCCAGCTACACTAATTGCCTTACCACATTCTCTGGCAACAAATCCCAGAGCTTAATTGTGCAATTGAGTGAAAAATATTTTTTTCCAATTAGTTTTAAATGTGCTACTTGCTACCCTCATGGAGTGCCCCCTAGTCCTTCTATTATCAGAAAGAATAAATAACCAATTCTCATTTAACTGTTCTAGACCTCTCATGATTTTATAGACCTCTATCATATCCCCCCTCAGCCATCTCTTTTTCAAGCTGAACAGCCCTAACCTCTTTAGCCTTTCCTCATAAGGGAGCCATTCCATCCCCTTTATCATTTTGGTCGCCCTTCTCTGTACCTTCTCCATTGCAACTATATCTTTTTTGAGATGCGGCGACCAGAATTATACACAGTATTCAAGGCACGGTCTTTCCATAGAGCGATACAGAGGCTCTATGGAACAATAATAGTGCAGTTTTACAATTATAAATACAACCGTTTGCTTTTTTGACTGCTGCAGTACACTTAGCTGAAAATTTCATTGTATTACCCACTATGACACCTAGATCTTTTTCCTGGGTGATAGCTCCTAATATGGAGCCTAACTTCATGTAACTACAGCATGGGTAATTTCTCCATGTATGCATCACCATGCACTTGTCCATATTAAATTTCATCTACCATTTGGATGCCCAATCTTCCAGTCTTGCAAGTCTTCCTGCAATTTATCACAATCCGCTTGTGATTTAACGACTCTGAATAATTTTGTATCATTTGCAAATTTGATTAACTCACTCATCATAGTCCTTTCCAGATCATTTATAAATAAATTGAAAAGCACAAGTCCAAGTACAGATCACTGAGGATCTCCACTGTTTACTTTTTTCTACTGAGAAAATTGACCATTTAATTCTACTCTCTGTTTCCTGTCTTTTAACCAGTTTATAATTCACAAAAGGACATTGTCTCCTGTCCCATGACTTTTTCATTTTCTTAGAATCCTCTCATGTGGGACTTTGTCAAATGCCTTCTGAAAACCCAAATATACTACATCTACCGGTTAATCATTATCCACATGTTTATTAACCCCTTCAAAAAATGCAGTTGATTTGTGAGGCAAGACTTCCCTTGACTGTGATCCATTAAACCATGTCTTTCTATATGCTCTGTGATTTTGATCTTTAGAATAGATTCCACTATTTTTCCTGGCACAGAAGTCAGCCTCACTAGTCTATAGTTTCCCAGATCACCTCTGGAGCCCTTTTTATATATTGGGGTTACATTGGCCACCACCAGTCTTCAGGTACAATGGATGATTTTAATGATAGGTAACAAATTTTAACTAATAGATCTGAACTTTCATTTTTTAGTTCCTTCAGAACCCTGGGATGCAGGGCATACCGTCCAGTCCAGGTGATTTGCTACTCTTTAGTTTGTCAGTCTGGCCTACTTCATCTTCCAGGTTCACAGTGATTTGGTTCAGTTCATCTGAATCATCACCCTTGAAAACCTTCTCCAGAACTAGTATCTCCTCAAATTCCTCATTAGTAAACACAGAAGCAAAGAATTAATTTAGTCTTTCTGCAATGGCCTTATCTTCCCTAAGAGTCTCTTTAACCCCTTGGTCATCTAATGGTCCAATCGACTCCCTTGCAGGTTTCCTGTTTTGGATATATTAAAAAAATATTTTATAATGAGTTTTTTCCTCTACAGCCAACTTCATTTCATATTCTCTCTTGCCTGTCTTATCAATGTTTTACACTTAACTTGAAAATACTTATGCTTTTTCCTATTTTTTTCAGATGGATCCTTCTTCCAATTTTTGAAGGTTTTTTTTTTTTTTTTTTTTTTGGGGGGGGGCTAAAATAGCCTCTTTCACCTCACCTTTTAACTATGCCGGTAATTGTTTTGCCTTCCCTCCACCTTTCTTAATGCGTAGAATACATTTGGACTGCACTTCTAAGATGATATTATTAAACAATGTCCTCACCTGTTGACCACGTTAAACTCTGAAGCTGTACCTTTCAATTTTTTCTATTTTCCTCATTTTATCACATTTTTCCTTTTGAAAATGTAGTATTAGAGCTGTAGATTTACATATTGTCCCCCTTCCAGTCATTAGTTCAAATTTGAGTCATTAGTTCCTATATACTTCTCCCTGCCTCTCCCAGTAGGTCCAAGTAGGTCCCTGACACACTCCCTTCCACCACCTGACCTGCTTCTGTGTCTACTTACCCAGAGAGACCAGCCCAGCCAAGGAAAGCACACAAACAAAAATGAACGTTTGCACTACCTTGCATAAATAGGCAGTAGCAAATATATGTGCGTGTATGCACCTAAATGTTCTACCTTATAGGTGCACATCCCTTATAATATACCTTATATCCATGAATGTATGAGGGCCACCCCAACAGGCTTTTTTTTAATGAGCGCAGAGTTGTGTGCACATGGCTACATTTGTGCATAAATGCTGCATATTTAAAATCCTGTGCCCAAGCACCTGAAACACATTTGCACATATCGCTATGATTTCATGTGCACAGGGCTTTTAAATTCTATCAGTAAAGCCAATTGGGGATGTACTGCAGTGTGTTTTAGGATCCAAAATTGGGGTTCTTATCTATTCCAATGAAACTTGTGAGAAGACAGTATCAGAAGGGGGAAAGAACTCCAAAGCACAAAGTGGCACCAATAGTGGCATGAATAGCCTAAGGCTTCATAAAGGAGCAATGGGATACCAGCAGTAGCAGGAGTTCTTCAAGGTACCGTGAGAGGATCAAAGAAGCAGCAAGAGTGGGAAGAAAACAAAAGCTTCAAAAGAGGACATTAACAACAGTGGCATAAGTGCTTGAAGGCAGCACAAGTGGAAAAGTGGCACAAAGAGTGGCAATTACATCCTAAGACACTATGAAAGGGGAACAAAGCAGCAAAGATGCCAGGGAAAATCCCAGGACAACAATAAAGAGACAAAGCAAAACAAAGAGTGGCAGCAATACACCAAGGCTCCATGAAAAGTGCAAAGCACCCTTATTAGTGGCAAGGACTCTCCAAGGTGTAGATTCTGGAGTAAGACAGCAAAGCAGAGTAATAGCAAGTACCTTAAGATTTAAAATCTGGTATGGCAAAAAATCAGAGTGGAAGAGACTCCTTCAATATATGATAAGAGGTATAGCTTCCTGTAGAAGCACTTTCCACTTATCAGATTTAGTACAAGAGAATTATCTATCATGAGTATCATTTCTACAACATAAGCTTTTATTACATTCCGGCTGGAAATTGATCTTACTGCTGGGTGGAATGTTGGGTTTCTTTTGAAATGTGTTTTCTATCTGAAAACTTTGTCACAATCAGAAATGCCAATGACTCTTCAGCAGTGTGGCTTTCCTGGTAGTTTGTGAGGTTTGATTTATTAAGAAGATTTTCCCATATTCTGTAGCTGAACACAGACTCTTTCCTTTGTTGATTTTCTGCTGTTGCTTTAGTTCTGTCTTCCTATGGAAACCATTTCTACATTCAGAATATGTAAAAGATATCTTGAGGTAGTTTCTCCAAATTGGTTTGTTTTACTCATACCTTGACAGGAATAACCCACTTTATGTTAGGAATGATCTCAGTCTCTCAAATTTGCTGCTAATGCCCTTCTTAGTAGGTTTGAAACTCTCTGTAACCTTTCTCTAACTACAGTTCTTTTGGGATTTTTGCATTTTTGGCATTCTCCTCTATGGTTAGTCCTTACATATTTTTGTGTTGGGTCTCTCCTTATATATACTGGGTCAGCATACTCAATGGAATATCTTGGAGAGAGGCTTGATGGAGAAGCTCTTGAAAAGAGACCATCTGGAGTTGAAAAATCATCTATAATCAGAAGTTTTGGAGGTGTTTCTAAGTCTATGCCTTATCAGTTGAAGAAGGGCTTTGGTAGGCTTCACAGTTTACTAGCTGAAGAAAACTGAAGACGCTAAGAGTTTGTAGATTTTTCTGTTTTTGACCAGTATCTTAACAGGAGGACATTTACTCCTATCCTGGAAGGGCTGGATTACACGGTGATTTCAACTTGCAACCAGTTAACAGTGGAGCCGAAACTATTGAATAAGGTTTTGAATCCAGTGATTTTTGACCAGTTTCCAAGAATGAGGCCAGTACAACCTTGCTGAAGAGATTGAATTTTCAGCCACTTTTCTCTTGCCACCATTTAACAGAGGGGACAGAGATTGCTGGTTTTGAAGGAGTTTTGTATCTTGTTTTGAGGCAAGGAAAGTTTGTTCCATTTGCACCTCATGTATATGTTTTTGAAAGAGGATAATTTTTCCACATTACAAGAGGAAGGTATATTGGACATTGATTCAGATCAGAAGAGAAAGTTAAGAGGAGGTGCTAATGGACAGAGAAACTGCAGCCCTTGGAGTTGTGCTTTTGCTTCTTAATTAATTAATTTTTCTATCTTGGACTGGATATTGTTTTTTTTTAAGTTGAAGTAAACTTATTTTTGTTGAACACCTCTATTGGACTGTGGGCTGTGTTCTTTCTTGGTAACATTAGCTCAGTAAGATCAGTGAGTATCTATTGAATTATGAGTTAAAAGGTGCTTGAATTTGGGCGACAATATTCTAAATTCCCATCATTGCACCATGGGTCCCAGAAGCTTAGATCCTCCTCCCTGCTGGTGAAACTCCAGCACCCAGGACTGAAGTCTAATGTTTCTACACAGTTGAGAGATCCAGGAGAGAAATTGTGGCCCTGGGACTTTGCTGTATTAGGGACGCCCAGACCAAAAGGGAACTACAGCTGACATGCATACAGAGACCTAATTATGTGAATGTGGAAGAAGTCACTAAAGATGTGAAAAGTTATTTTTTTGTACCTGTGGGATTTTGGAGCTGTTTGGATACTTTGGAAAAAAGTATCACATAGACTATAATGGAGTCTAGATGGCCACTGTCTCTGCTGGTGGGGGAGGGGTTAAAAAGAAGAACCCTCATGCCCTTTCCCTAGGGGAGGTAGTGCCAGTGGTGTCCTAGCAGGAGGAGTCAAACCCAGTCCTTGGAAATCCTGCTGACATCTGTGTGCAGCAGAGGAAGTGCATGCCTAGATCCCAGGAGCTGATGTGGCTGTTAGTGTTCGAGGTAGTTGTGGGTGGATCCTTAGGCCGGTGGCAGATGACCACGCCCCCAGTGGAAGATCCCGAGAGGGACCACCGGTCAGGCTCAGAATATAGAGACAGACACACACTAGTTCCTTTATTAAACAGTATATGGAACCACCAGAGGTGGCAGTAGTGAGCTGGAACGCCCGGCTGGGCTGTAGTTCCTCAGATACTGGAACAGCGATCCTGGATAACTGAGCTGTAGAAAAACTGAATATAGTGAGTATGCAGGGTATGCAGAGATCAGGAGCAGGTCCTTGATGGTAACACTCACACACTAGTTTCTTAGAAGCAGCCCAGGAGTTGGAAAGGATTAGGCCCTCGAGGAGCGAGTACCTGGTTCCAGGGAATGCTCTGAGAGAGAGATGGTAACTCACTGGTGTAGTAGGCAGTGATGACTTCCAGCAGAAGTAGTATTCAGTAGCAAGTCCGAGTACAAGGGCCCTCGAGGAGCGAGTACCGGTTCCAGACTGCGATCTGAAAAGCAAAGAGAAAGCGAGGCCCCCGAGGAGCGGGTACCCCTGGTAAGTCCGAGGAGGCAGAGTAGCAAGGAACCCTGAAGTAACCCTTGCTAACTCGATTAGTTAGCAATTTCAGAGACCTTAAATATCCGGTGGAGATGACATCACCTCAGGGGGATGCCCCTGAGGTTCGCGTCACTGCTGGTACTTGAGTCGGGGCCGCACCACGCGCATGCCCTTAGGCTGCTGGGAAACATGGCAGAGTGCGGTGTCTAGCCGGTCCGGGGACGCCGGAAGAGTATGGCACGATGATGTCGCAGCAGCCAAACCTCCAACAGGCAAAGAGGGAGTCACCAAAGAGGTAAGGTGGGCGTAGTGGAGAGGTCGGGCAGTGATGCTCTCAACAGTGGCTCAGAAAGATGAAGACAGATTGAGCTACCAGAGGATTGACTTCTTTGCCACCTTGGAAGGAGGGGTTAAGCTGGAACTAATCACAGAGGCAGAGAAGCTTTTTGTCCAAGCATCCATTTTTTTCCAGCCATAGCACCTGAGAAGTAAGCAGGACTGGAATCCCCTGTAGCCAAAGCTGGCTCCATGGAGAAAATATAGGACCCTCAATGAGTTGGTCATCCGGTATGAGCAGCTGCAGTCTGCCCTGTGGCTTTTCCTAGTACTGGGTCTCTGCAGAGGCCAGCAGGAAGAGGATCATGGTGGCAAGATGAGGTCTCTGAGGGCATGAGACAGAGGCAGTGGCATCGGGGAAGCACAGCCTCAGGAGCCCTGTCACCACTGAAAATACTGTGGTGAAGAGAGAAGATAGCAACATTGCTTGAGCCCGAATGTGTAGGGCGCTCAGTGTTATGGAAAAAGTGCCATCCCAGAGAACCAAGGACAGAGAGAAAGAACAACTGGAGCCAAACCACATGACTGAGGAAGTTGGATAGCCGATGCTTCAGCGCAATTTCGCACCTGAAGGAGGGAGCAGTCTCAGGCTCGGCACTGCAAAAGAAAAGAGGGGTCATGCTGGGAAGGGCTATAGACCTGAAGAGGGCTGTGCAGGAGAGTGAGTCAGAAGAAAACCCCCCGCAGTGGCGAGAAAAGGACCTGCCCGAGGAGGAACATCTGTTGTGAGTGCTGCCTACTTATTCTGCTGTTCTCCTTGTGGCCACGGGATCAAAGAGGCAGAGTGGGAGAGCGCGGGGCTGATATGAGAGAAGATAAGGACAGCACACTGGTGCCTTGGAGGGAGGCCAGATTGGAGTGGGGGCTGTCAGCACTTACCACAGAGAAGAAGCAGTAGCAGCATCAAAGGAACAATACTACATTGGCAGAGAGGCATCAGAGCAATGCTGGTCTCTGATTGCATCTCTTGGTACTTAAGGATCTTATTTTTCTTCCTACAGTCTACAGAGTAGTTGCTGGTACTGTCACCTGTCAGCAATGCTATTCTTGTGTTAATTCTCCTTCACCGCAATATCTGATTTTCTAACATTGATCTTCCTGTTGATGGGAATAGGAATGTACCAGGTGATCACAACTTCTTTGTTTTCTGTTAGCATTCTGTTCCCGGTGTTTGTTTGTCTATATTATAATGTTTACACAGTTTCCAATGGATAAGCTGTGCTACCTTGTTGTACCTTTCTGTATACAGACTTTCTGACGTCAATACATCATATCCAGCAACGAGATGTGTAACCGTTTCCAGTTCTGTTCCATTATAGTCTCTCTTATACATGTTTTCTGTTGTGCCTGCATTTCTTCATTCTGAAAGTGGGTTTTATTAAATGCATATGTATATCATCTTTCTTCAGTCTCAAATCTCTGCTGGGATTTCAGAGTCCCGGGATCCCTGAGGAATATCGCACATTCAGCGGGTACCCATCTTTCTTCTGTTGAATGATCTCTCTGCTCTTCCCCTGTGTGTGTGATATTACTGGCACTTTGCTCATACAGAGGAGAATTCTCAGCTGAAATTATTTGCTTCTTTTCAGAGATATATTTATTCCTGCACTCATTCCCCCAGTCATAACAGGAGGAATTATGCTCTCTGTGTTTTCTGGTAACATCTTGTTCCCTTCCAGATTCTAACTGAGCTCCCAGTGATGTGTCCCTGTATTGCTGTTTCTGGGATCATCTTTTTCTGAAGACTGGAGAGATGTAGGAAGTGGCAATTGATACCTTAAGGAATAAAAAACACGAGTTTTTTTCAGACATAATTCACCATGTTATTGAGCGCTAGAACCAGAAAAGAGATGGGATGGAAGTTGAAACTTGAATTATTTTTTTTAACATTATTTCTATTGGGGGACAAAACACTCCAGTATAAACAGGAGAGAAGCAGGGTGAGAGAACTAGGCTGGGATCCTAAAGATATACAATAGATTTAGATTTAGATTTATTTAAATTTATGAATCGCCTAATCACAAAAAAAGGTCTAGGTGATGATCAATAATGACATACACAATAAAAGAACAAAGAACATATTAACTAAAATATACTCTTTAAAAACAAATAATATAAAACTGAATACAAAATCAGTCAAGTAAAATAATTAAAAATAGCTTGATTGAAACAAAAAAGTTTTGAAGAGAGACCCCAGGGATAGATTTTAAAAAACTGTGCTCGCGCATACTTTTGTTTGTGCGACCGGCGCAAACAAAAGTATGTCAGATTTTAATAGATACGCGCATAGCCGTGCGTATCTTTTAAAATCCAGGGTTGGCGCCCGCAAAGCTGCGCAAAATCGGCAGCCTGCGCGCGCCAAGCCATGCAGCCTGCCTCCGTTCCCTCCGAGGCCGATCCGAAATCGGAGTGGCCTTGGAGGGAACTTTCCTTCCACCCCCCCCCCCCCACACACCTTCCCCTCCCTTCCCCTACCTAACCCATCCCCCCAGCCCTATCTAAACCCCCCTACCTTTGTTGGCAAAGTTACACCCGCCCGAGGTAGGCGTAACTTGTGTGCGCCGGGCTGCCACCGGCGCGCGATTCCCTGGCCCGGGAGCAGTTTCAGAGGCCTCGGCAAGGCTCCAAAATGCCCCCGGGCCGGAACCACGCCCATGACGCTGCCCCGGATGATGAGCCACCGCGACATGCCCCCGATGCGCCCCTCAGGAAAGCCCCAGGACTTACGTGTGTCCCGGGGCTTGTGCACGCCGCCGAGCCTATTCAACATAGGTTCAGTGCACGCAGGGGGAGCTTGTGGCAGGTTTTCAGGGGGTACGCATGTACCCCCCATATCTTACGCGTGTACCCCTTTGAATTTCTAGAGGTAAAGAATTCCAGAAATTGGGTCCTGCTACAGAGAAAGAACATTCACATTCATTGTTTGTAATTTTGGGGAAGTAACATCAAGGAGATAGGGTTGTGACGAGTGAAGATTGCAAACCAGTTGATAAAACTTGAGAATAGCATTTGCCCAGGGATATGAAATATCATTGATAAGTTTGTGAATGATAAGACCAATTTTAAATGTGACGCTGTCAGGAATAGATAGCCAATGCAGTTCAATAAGAGTTGGAGTAATGTGATCAAACCATTTTGTACCTGAGATGAGACGTGCAGCTGAGTTCATCAATATTTGCAAAGGATGGATTGTGGAAGACGTAAGACCAATATAGAGACTGTTTCAGTAATCTAAGATAGGGAAAATAGATGCCTGGAGGACAGTCTGAAATTCAGGAAGATGAAGTAATTTTCTTAGACCAAGAAGAATTCTTAGTCTGTAAAAGCCATGTTGAGTTACTTGTTTAATTTGAGGTTTGAAAGAAAGAGAACTGTCAATTATGACACCTAAGCTTTTGCTTGCTTTTGTATTGTGAATGAATGACTGTTGAGGGAAGAGAAGCTTTATTTTCACATTTTATTTTGGGGACAAAACACCTAGTATAACCAAGAAAGAAGCAGGGTAGGAGATGGGAATCCCAAGCAACAAAAAAAAAAAGAAAGCATCAAAACCCTTAGGTGTAGCATCTGGGGTTGGCAGCTAAGCAAAATGACAGCAACAAAACCTATGTGCTTTTAGTGATCTTGCCACTCATGGAAATTCTGGAAAGCCCAGCAAAAGCAGATTGATTTTCCAAGACTGACTTTCTCATCAAGTCTAGTGCCAGCATTGAATAATGAATCTTACATTGACCTCTGCCAATGTTCTTTCTAATTTTTGAAAGACTTAGTGGTAAATTTTAAAAGGTACGCGTGGGTGTCCATGTGCGCGCACTGTCCTGCGTGCGCACATGGATGCCCGATTTTATAAAATGCGTGCATAGGTGAGCGCTTGTTATAAAATCAGGGGTCGCTGCCTGTGGCCTTCACCCGTTCCCTCCCAGGCCGCTCCGACCTTTGTTTTACCTTCTGTGCCTGCTTCCAGGCAGGCTCTGGTTGCGTGCACCGGCAGTCTGCTAGCACACGATCCCCCGGCACAGCAGCAAATGGCCGCTGTGCCGGGAGCCTCTGACCCCACAACTGATGCCAACATTTTGAATCAGATGCTTATAAGGCATCCCAAATTCTACCTGTTTCTCAAGGATAAGTTGCCACCCACACACACACACACTTCAACGGTCATGCGTCGCTATTTTCCTGCACCTCTTTATCATGTGCATCAGGACTGGATTCTCCATGGTCTTTGGGCCCCAGGGCATCCTTCACTGCCAGGTATAGCATTGCCCTTCTATTAATTGCCACATCGTCTATCACATAGAACCCTGTATGAAGAGTACTGCCTCTCCAATCTAGCTGCCATCCCTCCACTATCTCCCTTATGGATTATAGAATATTGCATGAGACATAAGGGCAAGCCATCGCCTGCATATGCAGCTCAGCCCTCCTGAACCCTGATGCTTGGACCCTGCTTAAGCTGTTGCCTACCCCTGCCTTGGCCAGGGGTAGGCCAGGGAGAAGTAAGTGTGTATAGTGTTCATGCTGGTCCAGATATTATTGCTGAAATACATTCTATTCCACTCTGCCTTAGCCAGTGCCTGTATATAGCTTGGCACTGGTTGTACAGGATGGGTATAACCTGCCTATTAAATGTAGTCCTGAAGATGTAGCAGTTGCTTAAAGGCCTGGTTCTCCAATACCTGCAGAGTCTGGTCATCCACGGCAATTATTTGCTCAATGTTCCTAGTTACTACTTTCAATGCAGCCTGTCTCTTACCCCAGGATAGTGATGCAGAACTCCGCCCCTTTTCTTCTATGGTGTGTTTTAGAGTTGTGCAGAGGGACCGCATTTGTTACATTTGGTATTTGTTTTCGTGGGGGGGGGGGGCAGATACATTGCATTCGGCAAGGGGGAGCCCCGATCCGTCCATGCGTTCCATTCTTATTTGTTTCCAGGCAAAAATTGAATTAACTACAACCCCCCACCCTCCTAGCCCCCCTAAGACTTGCCAAAACTCCCTGGTGGTCCAGCGGGGGTCCGGGAGCTATCTACTGCCGGTATTCAAAATAGTGCCGATAGCCTTTGACCTTACTATGTCACAGGGGCTACCAGTGCCATTGGTCGGCCCCTGTCACATGGTAGGAACAATGGACGGCCGGCGCCATCTTGTGCGCCTACCATGTGACAGGGGCCGACCAATGGCACCGGTAGCCCCTGTGACATAGTAAGGGCAAAGGCTATCAGTGCCATTTTGATTACTGGCAGCCGATGGCCCGAGTACAGGAGATCGCTCCCGGACCCCCGCTGGACCACCAGGGACTTTTGGCAAGCCTTGTGGACCCCCACAAGGCTTGGCAAATGCACACCCTTAGTGTGTTTCTACTGCAGACACATGGTAGGGGACTGCTGGCCTGCCACATGACTGGTAGAAGGAGCTACAGGATCAGCTTGGGGAAAGTTCTTCTTCTCAACCCCTTTCCTCTGGCACTCCCAAGGTTTCTCATGAGGTGAAAACTGTTTATTCTAGAAGGCTAAAACTAAATAACCTGGATC
Organism: Rhinatrema bivittatum; assembly: GCF_901001135.1. Classification (NCBI taxonomy): domain Eukaryota; kingdom Metazoa; phylum Chordata; class Amphibia; order Gymnophiona; family Rhinatrematidae; genus Rhinatrema; species Rhinatrema bivittatum. The sequence continues at coordinate 58,370 of NW_021820969.1, forward strand.
TTCTTTCTTCTTAACTGGAATCTTTTCCTACAGATTTTGATTGAATCTTTTCCACTTTCCCATCAGATCACCACATGAAATAATAATCTTAGTTCAGCAATTGATCAGATCATTCCATTAGTTCAATGTGTACTCCCTCAATGACATTCACAACCTCTGGATTGCAATCCCATGGCTGGGATTGAAATGAAAAGCATGCCATCACAAATGGCAATGGTGTAAGTACAAACTAGATGATGACAAAATGAAATGGATTCAAATCAACAAACTCTACGAACTAGAAATTATTTCAGCAGGAAATGAATTAATCTCTGATCAGATTTAGCTGTCAGATAATTGTCCTTGTCAGTTGTTTAAAGTAGCATCACTTCTTTCCAATCAACCAGTGTTATCAGCTTTCACTGATTTATCATGTTCAGTATCTGATTGTGTGGACGTCTTTCTGTAGAAAATCAACATAAGGATTTCATGACTGTGGATGTCGATACTCATTCATCTATTATGACTCTAGGAAGTACCTTGTCTGCTTTCAATTTAACAACATCTGCAGGAATTAGCCTAATATTATGCTCTCTTCATTTAACTACCTCACTACTGGATCCATTCCTCTCAAGGTTCTTGAAGAATAGCTTAGGACAACCAAAAGCCCTGTCATGCATAATGAATTCTTCATTGTCCTCTGGTTTTCTGCCTATACAATTAAAGACAGCAATAGTCCAGCTGCTTTTAAAGAAACCCTCACTCAATTCTTTTGATCTGGTTAACTATAGACTATTTCTAACTTTTCTGTGCTTGCTAAAATTATTGAAAAAGTGTTTTATTTATTTATTTGTTGAGTTTTATATACCGTCATTCGGTAAAGCCGAATGATTTATAATCAGGTTTTTTAGTTTGTTTCTAAAACCAATGTGCTTCATTCTAGTCAATTAGGCTTTTGGTGTGCCCATAGCTCAGAATCTGCATTTTAGCTTTAATCAATGATATCCATGTTTGGACCAACAGTGGGAAAGATGTGCTCATAGTCCTGTCAGAGATGATTGCGGCTTTTGACTGCATTGACCAAGTGATTCTTCTCCAATGCCTGCAAGAGATTGGTCTTATAGACACTGTCTTGAATTTTTTCCACTCCTACTTATTCGACTAATTTTATTAAGTCACGTAGAATGATCAATTTTACACTTCCAAATCTTCTTTCTCAGGCGTTCCCCAAGGGTTCTGCCCTATCCAACTTATTTTTTATATTTTTCTTTCTCTCCTTGCTACTCTTATTCAATCCTGTGGCCTCAGGCCATCATTCTATGTTGACAATGTTCAACTTACCATATTTATAGAGACACAAACTTTCTATTCACTTTTGGGTTTTAATAATTGCTTAGATCAAGTAGTTGACGGCTCTTTACCCATAAGCTAAAAGTCAGTCCTTCTAAATCTGAAGCTTTATGGGGTTTATCAGCACAATTCAGTACCATTGGCATTTCCAGTTATGCATGGTTTTTCTATTCCTTTGTAGCTTACTATTCCCACATTGGGAGTCCAGTTGGACTGAAAGCTCTCAATGTCTCCATCTATTTCATCTATTGTGCAAAAATCCTTTTTTCTTTGGTATATCCACATTAGTGCCCATATCCAGATGGCCTGGATTTGAAATTATTGAATCACGCTCTTGCCATTTCAAGAATAGATTACTGCAATTCTTTTTGGAACTTCCACAATATCACCTGCAGCAGCTACAGCTGTTGCAAAATACAGTGGCAGAAGTCATTTATTGTTTGAAAAAAATGAATCATGTGACATCAATCTTACAGACCTTGGACTGGTTATCCGACATGTACCATATTCAATTTAAAGTAATTTGCTCAACTCAGGTTTTCTCTATATCTCTCTAATCCATTAATTCCCTACAACCTTTTTTATATCTTGTGCTCTTCTCTGCAGGGTCTCTTGCATCTTCCTTCCCTTTCTGTTATCAGGCTAGTTCTCCTTCTATTTCCAGGCTCTTTTTTTGTTGAACAGCCTACCTCCAGACATTCAAGCAGAGCATAATTTTCTGAAATATTGAAAGGCAGTCAAAGCAGGACTCTTTAATTTGGCATACAACCTTTAACATCACAGGCAGTAGATGTATCTTGAGTTGTATTTTGGCTATGTGTTTATTGCTATGTATCAAAATTCAACTGTATTTTGCTTATTTTACTTTGTTTTATTGTCTGTAACTTGGATAATGTGATTTTTATGTTCAATTTAATTGTAAACTGCTTGGTCAATTTGCTTTTACATGCAGTTACCAAATTTAATAAATAGTAATTTTAAATGTTCACCCCTAAAGCCATATTCTGCACTCCTTAGACTCCAAGGACTGACTCAGCAATATAAGATGATCCTGTGACATAGGTGAGGTAGGAACCATTCTGGTCTCTTAAGTGGCTGGTTATGCTCTCTTGGAGCGGGGTGAAAGCTAACCATGTGACAGTATAAAAAGGTAGTTAAAGATTATCAGACAAACCTCAAGTGTGCCCATTCTTACCTGTATCCAGTCTTCTAGCATTCTTAGGAGCCTCAGAAATTATGAGGGTGGGATACTTCTTCAGTCATATCATCTTTAATGTGTGCAGCCTCTTCATGGGCTAGTTACTGTGTCTCAACTTTATTTGTTAACAGACTTTTGCCTCTCCCTTTTGCTCCGGTTTTGAAGATTGTGTAAGGGTCTTAAGGTTTGGTATCCATTCTTCCCTGTGTCTATATCAAAGATAGAGACATGCTGGTCTCATGGTTGGGATTGGAACCCACTCTGACTTTTGAAGAAAGAACTCTGAGTCTGGGTTGCTCTGTTGTTCATACTGCTCTTCTCTTATTATTCTTAAATACCAGGTTTCACAATCAATCTGGGATTACCCTGTCTCTATGGGTTAAAACATTTCATATTGTTAGGATCCTGCTCGCGGAGCCCATCCCACGAGCAGGCCCTCACTTACCCGGCTCTACGCTGGCACTGTTACCCCGGCCCATCACCACAGGACGTCCTCTCCTCACGGCCTAGGCCACCTGGACCACTGCCGCTCCTCTTCCTTGCGGCAGGAGCCACTGCCTGGATGTCTCTTCGCGGCCCAAAGCTGCCGCCGTCCTCCCACCTCCGCAATGGGAGCCACCACTGGGATGCCTTTTCTTGTGGCCAGAGTGCCGCCGCTATTGCCTCTCCCCACGGCCTGGGAAGCCACCGCCTCTGAGGCCTTGCTCCACCTTCGTGGCAGCAGGTATGCCGCCAACACGGCCTCCCCTAATTGCCTCCTGTCCCCAGGCCCTGCTAGGCACACGCGCGCGCGCCGCTGTTCAATATTTAAAGGGCAAGCAGTGGGAAAAGCCTGCTCCTTCATCCAGCCCTATAAAAGGGCTCAGCTTGTTCTCCTCAGGGCCTTCAAATTGGTTCCATGGTCGTCCATGTTCCTCTTCTCCGATCAAGGTCTTCCGTGGCATGCTCCGGTCCAGATGGTTCCATGCTGCATGTTCTTGATGTTCCTCGTCTCCTTCGTCTGATGTTCCTGCTTTTGTTCCTCATCAGAGCTCCTTCATTGCCTGTTCCTTGTCCTGATGTTCCTTATCCAGATGTTCCAAGTCCTGATGTTCCATGTCCAGAAGTTCCTGATGTTCCATGTTGCACATTCCAGATGTTCCTGATGTTCCATGTTCCAGTCCTGGTCCTGATGTTCTCACCTCAGCTCTTCGTCCTGCTTCCAGGTTCCTTGCTTGTCCATCTTTCCTGGCGTGCCACTGTCATGGTCCATGACCAGCCCATGGGAGGGCTGTGTAGGGTGCTTCGTGGCACAAGGCCTGCTTCATGTCTGTAGAACAAGTCTCCGGAATGCCCTTGTTTTTAATGCCGAGGTCCGTTTCTGAAATCCAAGTTCTGAGTCTTGAATCCTGTGTCTTGAATCCTGTCCCAGTCTTTGGAGTATCTTGTGCCTACTTCCATCCATGCTCAAAACTCTGCCAGAACCTTCTCCGCTTCAGCATGGTCCGTGAACAGCCATGGGCTGTTCACGTGCCTCGGTGCAGGCCCCGTGCAGGCCCCTCCTGAATCTTCAACATGTTTCCAGTTCCAAGATCCACTGCTTTGCCTGGAGTCTGCTTCGCTTCCGGCATGGTCTGCGACCAGCCATGGGCGGCTGTGTAGGGCGCACTGCGATGCAGTACTCACCTATTACTAATGCCTGAATTCTGATTCCTTGTCTGAGTCTTCCAAGTATCCTGAGGCCTTGTCTGAGTCTTCCAAGTATCCTGAGTCTTCATCCAAGACTTCTGAGTTCCAAGTTCCATGTCTTGTCTTGTTCCTGCCCTCAGCCTCCGTCTGGCCTCATACACTCGTTGTTCCTAAGCGGTGGGTCCAAAAGGGCTACCGAGTGGCCAGAGGGCTACTTCTGAGACCAGCATTATGTTGCTGGGTCTCACTAGTGCGTGTAGGTCCAGTGGAGGGCTGACCCTGCTTTGTTCCAATTCCTGACATTCCTTACCTTGTTTCCGGTCCAGCTTGTTCCTGCTCCGCCCGTGCCTGTACACACTTACCTCCCACGGTGTGTCTTAGGGCTCACCCCTGAGCTGCACCGTGGTCCAAGGGCTCACATCTCTCTGACCAAGTGACCGCGCCTCTGCGCTCCCAACACATATACAGTTTCAATCCAAAATTGCCAGGTTCTTATGGCCTGGATTGGCCACTGTTGGAAACAGGATGCTGGGCTTGATGGACCCTTGGTCTGACCCAGTATGGCATTTTCTTATGTTCTTATGTTCTTACCACTTTCAATTCACTTGTATCTGTTTAGTTCCTCAATGTCACCAGAACAGTTGATATTCAATTAGTGACAACTTTAGTCTCTTATTTATTTTATTTATTTATTTAAGGTTTCTTATACAAGTCTAGGTTTCTAATTAGTCTACATCATCTCCATTTCTTTATGCGGTAATATACAGTCTTTAAACAATCTTCTAAACAATGCACAACTTTTCAGCTCTTTAGGGTCAAAAGCAGAGTAGATATTTAATAATAGTTTCTTTGAGGTTTACATGTGTAACTCTTCAGTTAAAGTACCTCATTTTTAGCTCTATAGCAAGCAGGAATACAGTACTTAAATACATTTTTTGGGAATCAAAACATAGCTGATATTCCACTAATGATAGCTTCAGACTTTTCACATTCAGGTGTATAACTTTCCAGTTTAAGTTATATTGTTTCTAATTCTGTGGAAAGCACAAATATAATCTTTAAATAACATCTCAGTTCTTTAGAGTCCAAAAGGCCCAGCAGATATTCAATTAATGGTAGCTCTAAATGTTTTATATCTATATGTATAGTTCCTGTTGTGTTTCCTGTTATGTTTGCTGATCATAGGACTCGCCCATGACTGGCCTCACTCACCTCCGTGACAACCCGGACCCCAGCATGAGGCAGGGATGTCGACGGTAGCAGACACCACCAAGAGCTGCCCACACGCCAACCTGCTTCAGCCTCCCCTGGATCCTCCCTTAGGTGCAGAGCATGCTTGGGTTCTTGTTTCTCCATCTGGTCTCCCACAGAGCTTTTGCAAAGCTTATCTTCATTCTACCAGATAAGGTTTTCCAAAGCCTAAATAAATAGAAAAATCATCTCTTTCTTAATAGCTTTTAAGAATAACTAATCTTAAACTCTTGGGGGAGTTATTCATAGGTCTAATCTCTGACTCTTCCTCCTCCATTTCAGTGAGCTCAGCTGATAAGCTGTGCCTTGCTCTTGCTCTTTGCTGCACCTCTGCTATTCTCTTCTGTTTTTCTCCCTGGCTACTGAAAAGACTCCTCCCTTTATGGTATCTTGGAATTTATTGCTGTTGTAGACCTGAATCCACCGAGTCTCAGTTTCTCACTGTTCAGATTCTCCAAGAAGCTAGTTAGTAGGTCAGTTGGGAAATGTAGTCTGAAGGGCAGCCATTTTAAGATTAGCCTTATTTTGATTCAAACAGATCCTGCCTTATAATTTGAAGTCTCTGCCCTTTGTGCAGTGACTAGTATCTAGTGATCCATAACACACACCCTTGGAATGCTGTCCTGTGCAAGTGCACAGTTTATACAGTGGGTCACACTAACCCTGACTCATTCTTCCTGATACAGGCAGTGCTGCACCACTGACTTGTATCATCGGGGGAGGGGGAAGACTTCTGAAACCAAATCAGCATTTTGTTTTCCTGCTGTCAATGCTTGCTTTCAGCTGCATATAATATATATCCATTTTTGGAGTTAACGCTGATCAAAGTGGCATGCAGGGACATTCAAGCGGGGGATTTAGTAAGTGCACCACATTATATGTCCTCAATTCTGCACCCCCTTCCCAAATCATCTTCCCTTTACTTCCCTCACCTCCCTAACATAATCACTTTAAATAGTACAGTCATCTAGTTCTTATCCTGTCTTTGCATCCAAGATTACTATTTTAACCTGGTGTAACTGTGTTGCTTTAGCACTAACATAATGAAGAGAGAATAACTTTTGAAAACTCATCACAGATGTATTAAATTAGAACTTGATTTTAAAAAGCTTTCACATGTATAACATTGGGTTTTACATATGCAAATTCATTTTACCTATGTAAGTGGGCTTTTGAAAATTCCTACAATATTTGCCATTGCATTGTCTATGGGATAATCAAGTGTAAGTGCACTTTACATGCATAAATGGCTTATTAAAATTGTGACAATAGTATGTTACATTTACATATGTAACGACTTTTAAAATTACCTCATAGTCTAATAGAAAGATATTACATACTAGGGATGTGAATCGTTTTCCATATCGTCTTAACGATAGAAATCGTGTGGCAGGGCAAGAAAATCGCCTTAGGCACGATTTTTTAGTTAAAAAATCGTTTAAAAATCGTTTTTTTCCGATTAGTGCGCACTAACTCGAGTTAGTGCGCACTAACGGGAGTTAGTGCGCACTAACTGGGAGTTAGTGCGCACTAACTGAAAATGATACAATTTGACACTTTTCAGGTCAGTTAAGGTCAGTTTAGGAATGAATATGTATTCCTATTGGCTGCCCTCTTATTTATTCATGTTACCAAGTTTCCTACTGACAGTATATGGGGGATGGGAAATGGAAACAGTTGGTAGCTTGACAAAACAAATAATGTGATCAGTCAATGTGACTAGAACTTGTGCCCTAACCCTGATACCAGGGGTATTGTGATCTTCCTGCACACAGTGCCCTATCCCTATTAATACCAGGAGTGTTGTGATCTTCCTGCACACAGTGCCCTATCCCTAATACCAGGGGCGTTGTGATCTTCTTGCACACATCCCGATATCAGGGATAGGGCACTGCATGCAGGAAGATCACAACACTCCTGGTATTAATAGGGATAGGGCACTGCATGCAGGAAGATCACAAACACTCCTGGTATTAATAGGGATAGGGCACTGCATGCAGGAAGATCACAACACCCCTGGTATCAGGGATAGGGCACTGTGTGCAGGAAGATCACAATACCCCGGAGGAGTGAGGGTCAGGCAGCTCCCCCCTGTCTGTGAAGCCAGCCTCTCACTAGTAATGCAGGGAGGGAGCAGTCTCAGACTTCACCATCCTCCCCCCCCCCCCCCCTCACCCACACACCATTCACTAGCTGGGACATGGGGGAAGTCAGGAGTGAGGGTCAGGCAGCTCCCCCCTGTCTGTGAAGCCAGCCTCTCACTAGTAATGCAGGGAGGGAGCTGTCTCAGACTGGTATCAGGGTTAGGGCACTGTGTGCAGGAAGATCACAACACTCCTGGTATTAATAGGGATAGGGCACTGTAAGAGATGACTGTAGTAGATTGAATAAAGATCTGATGTTTCTGCTCTCCTCACACCAAACAAAACAACACACAAGCAGAGAAGCCCTTCTTACAAAGCTGAGCTAGTGAGTTAAGTAGGAGGAAAAGTAAACATACTGGTGCCAGTGTGGCTACTTAAAAAATACACTTACCAACAATCAATTACATATATTTGAACTGTGTGTACAGTTCCAGCCAGGACCACCTTTCTAAAATGCACAGTGATTGGCAAATTCAACATGCACTAGCATTTCAGGTGCCTGCTAACAAAAATAATAAACAAACAAGTTCTAGTCAGGTGAGTGCTGATCATTACATTACTTTTTTTGTCAAGCTTCCAACTGTTTCCAATTCACATCCCCCCAACCATATTGGTAACATCAATAGATAAGAGCACAGCCAGCCAATAGGAATATATACATACATATTCATTCCTAAGTGACCTTTACTGACCTGGGAAGTGTGAACACTTTGTTTCATTTTCTGTTGGTGTTCGTTAGTTTCCAGTTCCATTTCCCATCCCCCCAACCATCACCTCAGTGGTAACCTTGGTAACATCAATAGATAAGAGGGCAGCCAGCACTAACACGATTTAACGATTTTTAACGATAAATCGTTAGAATTTCTATTGTATCGTGTTCTATAACGATTTAAGACGATATAAACATTATCGGACGATAATTTTAATCATTGAAAAACGATTCACATCCCTATTACATACAACTAGTATGATGACCCTTAATTATATATATTCAAGAAGAATATCATGGCAGCTAAATTTTGCTCACTCAAAAACACACATTTCTTCTCAATCGTCTATATTTCTCCAGTTTCCTGTCCCCACTCTTTTTCTTCCTACTATCTTTTCCCTCTGCTTTTTACATATACCTTAATTTTACCTTGTTGCATGATTTCTATTCTCTTTTCTTTTCTTTATGAATTGTGCTGTCATGCCTGCAAGACAAAAGTGATTCTCTACCTTTGCTGTTCGTAAGAAGTTCCACCCTTCCACTTGAGATAGATTTTCTACAGACATCTCCTCCAGAAGGCCTTGCATATTGAATGGAATATTGTTTATCTGTTCTTTTATTTCCTTTAGGTTTTAAGGCATGACATTTTAGTCTTACATTAAGCATATCACGTCCGGGCACATATGCTCATACTATCTATTGTCTAAATCTGCTCTTCTGTGTGGCATCATCATGATGAATAGTCTAAACAGACGCTAAAACTTCTGAGAGGAGGAATATATCAACAACAAAACTAACCCAGCTGAAGAATGATAAGTTACCTACACAATAAGAATTGCTGATAAAAAATGATCAGCTATTGGTATACACATTTTTCACTTGGTTTATATAGACCAGTAAGAGTCAGGGGTTTATGACTTTGTGTAACTGAACACATGGAAGTCCTGGATACCTATGGCCCTGAGTATGGAATATGCGAAGTAAGCAAGCAATAACTCAGATCTACTAACATGAGCGGCTTCAACTTCAACCCTCCGCACAGCAATATAAATCTGTTCAAGCCTTTCTCTGGGATTCAGATGGCATCTCTCAAATCTTTGGCAGGTAGACATTAAGATTATTCCTGGCAGGGAAAAAGTTCAATTGAGTAATTATAAGCTAAGCAGGAAGCAGATACTTTTTGCCTGAGTAGTTCCTCTTTTCTCCCTTTACTTCCAGTTCAGTTGAAAAAAAAGTGCTGGGATTCTAACATGAGTCATCATTCACAATTACCTAGGGATTTTCTCCCTATTTTAATAGACACTCTCACAATTTCCATAGTCTGGCCATTACAAAAATGGTCCTGAGGCTGGAAGCCATGCACAAAGGTGCCTTCCTGAGTCCTGTATCATATGCTTAAAATCCAGTCACAAGTCATCACCCGTAACTCCCTGCCCCTCCCCCCACAGGGGCTGTGAACAATGCCTCTGCAACATCCCAGTTCTAGTCAACCTGGGATGCAAAAGACCCAGCTCAGGGACTGAACTGAGTACTTTTTGCATGGCAGCATTACCTCTGAGTCACCGAGGCAGCCCAGGAGACAAAGTTGTATCCAGTAACAGGCTTTAATTGACTGGGTTTTTATTTCTAGCTGTGCAAAATGGGAAAATAAACATCATACCAGTTCATTGTTAGCTTGTTTTCGCAAAAAAAAGATCTTTATGCTGCTGCCCTTCTATCTAAATGAATACAAACATTCAGAAAACAGTAAGAAAATAAAATGTATTAGAAACTCAGAAGGGAAATAGTGAGTTTTAATTAAAGAAGATTTGTATAATGAAAGAATTAAACACTAGGGATGTGAATCATGTGCCCGATCGTCTTAACAATCAAAATTGTCTGGCAGGAGAAGAAAATCGTGTTTGGCACGATTTTTTAGTAAAAAAATAGGTTTTTCTGATTAGTGCACACTAACCATTGTTAGTGCGCGCTAACAGAAAATGATACAATTTGACACTTTTCAGGTCAGTTAAGGTCAGTTTAGGAATGAATATGTATTCCTATTGGCTGCCCTCTTATTTATTCATGTTACCAAGGTTCCAACTGACAATATATGGGGGATGGGAAATGGAAACGGTTGGTAGCTTGACAAAAAAAGTAATGTGATCAGTCAATGTGACTAGAACTTGTGCCCTATCCCTGATACCGGGAGTGTTGTGATCTTCCTGCATTCAGTGCCATATCCCTGATACCGGGAGTGTTGTGATCTTCCTGCACGCAGTGCCCTATCCCTGATACCGGGAGTGTTGCGATCTTCCTGCACACATCCCGGTATCAGGGATAGGGCACTGCGTGCAGGAAGTTGACAACACTCCCGGTATCAGGGATATGGCACTGAGTGCAGGAAGATCACAACACTCCCGGTATCAGGGATAGGGCACTGCGTGCAGGAAGATCACAACACCCCCGGTATCAGGGATAAGGCACTGCGTGCAGGAAGATAACAACACTCCCGGTATCAGGGATAGGGCACAAGTTCTAGTCACATTGACTGATCACATTACTTTTTTTGTCAAGCTACCAACCGTTTCCATTTCCCATCCCCCAACCATCACCTCAGTGGGAACCTTGGTATCAATAAATAAGAGGGCAGCCAGCCAATAGGAATACATATTCATTCCTAACTGACCTGAAAAGTGTCAATTTGTATCATTTTCTGTTAGTGCGCACTAACTTCCGTTAGTGCGCACTAACTCCCGTTAGTGCGCACTAACCCGATTAACGATTTTTTAACGATAAATCGGGGGAATTCCTATTGTATTGAGTTCTTTAACGATTTATGATGATTTTAAAATTATCGGACGATAATTTTAATCGTTGAAAAACGATTCACATCCCTATTAAACACCAATATACCTGGCTGCTGTACATCAGTATCCCAAAATAAAATGCTCACAGTTGACACATTTTGCTATTCATTGTTTAATGGACACATGCTAGTCACAAACAAATCTATTAAAGGAAAACATAAAAGTCCTATTTTCTTTTTCTTTCTTTTTTTTTTAATATGTTGGATCTGATTTATCAAAGCTTTATCCTGCGGGCATAGAATACAAGAACACTTTGATAAATCAGGCCTATTTTTGCTTCCTAAAGTACTTATTGTTCCAAAATGTGTTTTGCATATAGACAATGAAATATTTTTTAGCTCTGTTTTTATGGAAAATTGGTTGGTTTGATGTGGTTGTATGTATTTTTTAAAGGAAGAAAATCATCAAAAAAGTGACATATATTATGTCATTTGTGCAGTGATTTTATTCTTAATATAGTTCACTGATGATCTTCTGCAGAAGTGTTGATGCTGCACATGCAAGCATAATTCTTGAGCATATTGTGCCGACAGACATATGAACGCCAGTCTACTGATAAAAAATTAGCATAAAGAACCTTCTAGTGCAAGAAGCATGGTGTGTACAATAACCATATTTCTCTATAGAGGGTAGCAGTGGCTGGATTTGTGACAGTGACTGACCTCCTGGAATACTTTCTACTTCCTGCCACCAAGGCAACCACCTCCTGGCATGCTCTCCTTTAATCACATCAAAATTGATGATCATTTAGATTTTTTTTTGGTTGAACAATTTATCAAATTAAAAAGCAGATCTACACATATCAAAATACATTATTTGTATAAACAATAACAATGTACTGTATGTAATACATAGACACATTGGTGAAGTCACCTTGGGACCTACTCGGTAATAGTATGCTCCAGAAAAAAGTCTCTTAAGGAGACCCACATGTTTGGATCTAGTGCTATGAATCTGGTGCTTGAGAAAAGACTCAAAGAGTATGGAAGGAGTCTGGAGACAGAGAGAGAGATATCAGCAGGGCCAGTGCAAGGGTGTTAGGCACCCTAGGCAAACCTTCTGCCTTGTGCTGCCCCCCTCCCTCCCTTCCCCCTCCCTAGTTCCAACCTCAATCACTGAGATGCCACTCGTGGCCTGTCAAGTGTTTGCTTTTCTTGGGCACAAGCAGGATGGGCACTGCTTACAGCCAGCCGATTCTATGCTTCTCTGGGCCACAAGCAGGATGGGCGCCACTCGAGGCCCACTGAGTCTGTACTCCTCGCGGCTGCAAGTGGGATAGGTTTTGCTCGCTGCCCCACATGGCTGCTCTTTGCCACCCCTAATAGTTGGTGCTCTAGGTAACCACCTAGTTCACCTAATGGGATGCAATGGACCTGGATATCAGGGTGACAAAAGTTTAGAGATGTGCATCGTTTAAGGTTTTCGGGTCAGGCTGCGGTTTGGATGCCTCATGGAAAATGCCATTTTCCTGTGGCTCGTTTGTTTTTTTTCCAGCAATTTTCGATGAAAAAACAAAACAAAACACCCCCAACCCTTCAAATGTACTTAATTACAACCCCCCCCCACCATCCTGACCTCCCCCCCCCCAAGACTTACTAAAAGCCCTGGTGGTCCAGCAGGGTCCCGGGAGCGATCTCTCCCTTTCGGGCCATCGGCTGCCACTAATCAAAATGGCGCCGGTGGCCCTTTGCTCTTACCATGCGACAGGGGCTACCAGTGCCATTGGTCAGCCCCTGTCACATGGAAGAAGCAATGGATGGCCCGTTCCATTTTCTAAGATGGCACCAGCCATCCATTGCTCCTTCCATGTGACAAGGGCTGACTAATGGCACCGGTAGCCCTTGTCACATTGTAAGGGCAAAGGGCCACTGGCGCTATTTTGATTCCTGGCAGGCCCGACGGGCCGAGAGCGGAAGATCACTCCCGGGACCCCTGCTGGACCACCAGGGCTTTCAGTAAGTCTTGCAGGGGGATAGGGATGGTGGGGGGATGTAATTAATTAAATTTGAAGGGTTCGGGTGGGTTTGGTTTTTTTTTTAATAAATGTGCCTCTAACCCGAAAAATGATTTTCCCTGAAATTTCGGGGGAAACCCAATAGTTTTTCGGGTCCTTCGATCCAAACCAAATTGGACAATTTCATTGAAATTTTCCAATTCGGTGAAAACGAATGCACATCTCTACAAAAGTTAAAATGAAGAAATTCACCGCTAAATAACCTTGTGAAGGCTACCGCACACTACAGGGGAGAATCACAGCAGCCTGATAAAATGACTCAGCATCAGCTGAGGTGTATCAAAAGCCTATGGATACAGAAATGTTCTGAACCCTGCTTATTCTGTTAAAGAGATACCTTGTAAAGTTACCTCTGAGATATAACAGGGGGCCTGATGCAAAGAACCTTTAAAGAAATGACCCCTGAATTGTGGATTCATTTATTGGAAGGGGCAAAATTATGTGCTAGTTAGTAGAGATGTGAATCGTGTGCCAGATCGCCTTAACGATCAGATTTGGCTGGGGGGGGGGGGGGGGAATCTGATCGTTAAGATATTTGAATTGGAATCGTTTCCGATTCCAATTCACATCGCTAATTTTTTTTTTAGGGAGGCCCGCACCGCTAAAAAAAAAAAACCACCCGACCCTTTAAATCGACCCCACCCTCCCGACCCCCCCAAAACCTTTTAAAATTACCTGGTGGTCCAGGGGGGCCTCAGGGGGCCTTGGGGAGAGATCCAGGGGGGCCTCGGGGAGAGGAGAGATCCAGGGGGGCCTCGGGGAGAGATTTCCCATTCCCAGGCATCAGCTGTTCTAAAAAAAAAATGGCGCCGATGCCCCTTTGCCCTTACCATGTGACAGGGCATCTTTACTCATCAGCTGCTCCAAAAATGTGGGATTTCTGCACAAAGCTATGGAGGCAGAAAATAAGAACTCTTTGTTGATTTCCTAGACAGGGGCCAAGAGCTCTATGGGCCCTCTTGATCTTGATAGGTAGTGTAGTAGAGTCGCTATCGAGGGCACAGTCATCTTGCATGGAGAGAATGAAAGTGCAGATTTTTGGTGCTACCGCGTGAACATCTGTGTAGTCAGTGGTTTCCGGGAGTCTCCTTATTCTCAAGTTGCAGCACCATGACCTATTTTGTAGGTCTTCTAATTTATCGATGAGAGAAGAGCACCCTGCTTGTCTAGATTTCTGCTGCACCGTCATAATTGTGAGTACAATGCTGTGGCTCTCAACCCGCAGATCTAATTCATCGACTCTGGATCCCAGTGCCATGAGATCCTCACAAACCTCAGAAATGGAAGCAAGCAAGTCAGACTTGTGCTGTTTCATAACTGCCCTCAACTCGAGGAATCAGCCACGAAGCTTGTCTCTGGAGGGTAAGTCAGGAGAGCTTGCAGTTGTCATTGGGCAAAGCGGCAAGTCCTTGGCATCTTTTCTGATCACGCTATCAGTGGCCTGCACTGTCACCTCGCCGACCTCCCCGAGGAGAGTCAATGCATTTATTGCTGAAGGAAATTTGCTTAAGGTCGGTTGTTTTCCATTTGTTTGCAATTATAAGTGCTTAAGCACTGTAATATTGTAGGAAATGTCCCAAAATCATGGAATTGGCACTGAAAAGTGAAAGATTTATAAAGCAGGAGAGAGGAGCTCTGTTGTTAGGCAGCTATCCTGGTTGATGTCATTAAAGCGCCCCCTCCCTAGCAATTTTTATCTAGAGAATGTAAAAAAGATTCCTAAGCATTATTGGGAGCATTTTCAGAAAATGTTAACCAAAGAACTATCAGGCCGATAGTGCCCTTGGACGCGCATTTTCCCTTACCCCTTATTCAGTAAGGGGCAGAAAACATGTGTCCAACCCGCGGCACCTAATAGCGCCCTCAACATGCAAATGCATGTTGATGGCCCTATTAGTTATGCCCGTGCGATACAGAAAGTAAAATGTGCAGCCAAGCCGCACATTTTACTTTAAGAAATTAGCGCCTACCCAAAAGTGGCACTAGTTTCTGCCGGCACCTGGAAAGTGCACAGAAAAGCAGTAAAAACTGCTTTTCTGTGCACCCTCCGACTTAATATCATGGCAATATTAAGTCGGAGGTCCCGAAGAGTAAAAAAAGTAAAAAAAAAAATGTAAAATGGGCCGGTAGCTGTTGGGCCAAAAACTGGACGCTCAATTTTGCCGGCGTCCGGTTTCCAAGCCCATGGCTGTCAGCGGGTTCGAAAACCGACGCCAGCAAAATTGAGCGTTGGCTGTCAAACCCGCTGACAGCCGCCGCTCCGGGTCAAAAGGAGGCACTAGGGATGCGCTAGTGTCCCTAGTGCCTCCTTTTGCCCGTTTCTACCGCACCACCTAATTTAAATACAGAATCGCGCGCACAGGCAAGTGGCCTGTGTGCACGTCGGAAGAGCGAGCGTTCATCCGCTCTCCCGCGGACTTTACTGAATCAGCCCATAAGTTTGTTAGTTTTACCTTAGAAACAGATCACAACCTAGTCATGCATATTTTCTTTTAAATTTTAGATAAAAACTAGCTGTACCCAGCCACGCGTTGCTGTGGCTCAGTCTGGTTAAATGGAAAAGAAAGAAAAGAGAAAGTGCACATTTCGAATATGGTTAATTTCACAATGCTTGTGGGTATACAATATTTTTTGTTGTTCCATTGTCTGTGCAGATATAGAGATTGTCTGGTTTGCCGACTCTAGAACACGCAACATATAATTGTCCATATGAGAAGCAATCCGTGTCTAGATGTAAACTGCATAATTCTAGAAATGAAAAAGAATTAAAAAAGAAAAAACAAACTATACTCACTAAATGAACGATATGGTAAATGACACAGCTCAATTCCAATGCAATGTCACACAAAATAATTAAATCAAAATGAAAATAAATCAAAATCTATGAAAATTCAGTTTAAGAATGCAATCGGAAACATTGAAATGGAATCGTAAAATATTTAGTCCAAGCCGTTAAGCCTGTTAAAACGGGCGAGATTTTTGTCATCTCTCCTCCTACATCTTTGCTCTGCTCCGCTCCCCCCCCCCCCCCCCAGCATCACGAAGGGCCAGAGGCAGCAGCGGTGGTAGGAGCTGCATCGGTGGCCGAGGGGGATCCCGCGAGGCGTAATGGTCCTGCCATCCCAACTCCCTCCCCTCTTCCCCAGTGGCGGAGGGACAGGCTCAGACCCCTTTCACTCTATCCTTACAGGCCCCAACTCCTCTGCTCTCCCATTCCCCTCTACACTGAACCCCTTCCACTGTAACTTATAAGTGGAGAACTGGGGGTGGGGGGGTAGAGAATCTCTCTCTCATACAGCCCCCTACATAGGCTTCCTCTCTCTCTCTCTCTCTCTTGCACATACACTCTCCCTCTGTCCCTCACACATGCACGCCCAATCCCTTTCACACACATACACAATCCCTCACGTAGTCTCCCTCTCTCTCTGGCACTCACACTTGCCTTCAGCACACATTACCACACTTCTCTCTCACACAGTTAAAACGGGCGGGATTTTTGTCCCCTACCCACCTAAGTCTTTGCTCTGCACTCGCAAGAGCTTGTAAAGTTCCCACACCAGTTGTGTCTGGGAGAGAGAGGAAAACACTCCGTCCCCCCCCCCTCGCAAAGAGCAGGCGGCAGGCACTGCAACAGATTTGGGACACGTTGCCTAGCTTACTTTGCTCTTTCTGGCAGACCTGTGCCTTTAAGAAGTCCTATCAGGGGCTTGAGAGGGAGGAGGGAGCAGGGCTCTGGCTTTCACTTTCGACATGGTGCTTTGCTGGGAGTGGGGGTGGAGCGATGCCCATGTAAACTCTTCCCTTGGTGGCTGAGACCCATGGGCGGTCTAGCAGTACTGCCTTCCCCCTCCCAGCCCCGCAGTTGCAGGATATTTACTTGGCTTCTCCTTATCTGCGGGACTCAGGAGGCGGGGGAGGAGGGCGAGCTGTTCTCTGTTCAGCTCTTTGCGCTTTGGCTGCTGCAGGCTGCAGCTGCTTGTGATCTCTTCACAGCCACTTTCTACTGCATTTGCTCTTCTCCGGCCGTCCCAACTCCCTCCCCCCCTTGCCCGGTGGTGGACAGACTGGCTCAGCGACTCTTCTACCCTTTCCTCCACCTGTGTGTAACTGTCCGGCAATCCCTACTCCCTGCCTCCTTCCCCAGCAGGGGAGGAATGGGCTGAGCCGTTTCTCGGAGCGGCAACTCGTCTGCTCTTTCCTCCTCCCCTCTGTGGCAACCATCATGTAATGCAGAGCTCAATGGTCCGCACATGCACGGTAGAGCTGCTCTCTACTGCGCATTTGCGGGCCGTGGGTCAGAGCCCATTTATATTGTAGATAGCGTGTGTTGCTTGTACATCCAACAGATGGTGCTGTTTTTCCAAAGAGCATGTTTTTACCTGTCACAAGTATGACATCTATATAATATAGGTATATAAAAACATGCGCGTATTCGAATGCAACGTTGTGTCAAAATTTCAAAGCAATTGGTGAAGAACTTTCGGAGATTTAAGATTTGAACAAAAGAACATTTATATTTTTATTTATATAGATTGTATGGGTTTTCAAGTTAGGTGTTTTTCTGATTATATTAATGACCCAGAGGTTGTTATGCAAAAGATGTATGAGGGTAGCATAGCTCTTCCACTCATAAATCTTCAACTTGTTAGATATACTCCCTTTTGTCAAAACATTTGTGTGGGCAAAGTTATTGTGACAAAAAGGCAGGGAGGCTGAAGGCATGGAAAGGGTGAGCTAACAAATGCAGGCTTAAAGTTATCCAGATAAATGTATCTGGATATTCAGCAGAAAACTTATCAGGGTAAGTTCTGATAAATATTCAGACAAACGTTATCTGGATAACTTTCCTGCTCTCTGGGTCTATTGAATAAACCTCTCAGATTAGAAGGAAGAATTATGTTACCGTATTCAGAAATTTCTAAAATGGGTGCCACCTTTACTTTATTCAGCTAAATGGTGAATTTCTTACACAAATGTTAAAGATTTGTTCTGGGAACTAAGGCAGTTTACTGAGCTTTTAGAGATGCATGTCTCAGTACCCCATGTGTCACATGCTTTAAGTGATATGGGTTCTGTTTTCCCAGAAACAGGTGAATTTTCAAAGGAGAATGCATAAAAACGTAACCTACTATCATAGCAATTTCCAAAAACCATTTACCGACATAGCGGAGGTAATTTTCCAAGGAATTATCAGATGAATTTTCAAAGAATTTATGTGCATAAATGTAACATACTATTGTAGCAATTTTCAAAAGCCATTTTACACATGTAAAATGCACTTATGCGGGTAAATCATACAGGCAATTCAATGGCAAATACTGTAGCAATTTTCAAAAGCCCATTTACAAGGGAAAAGTGCATTTCTATGTTTAAAACCCAATTTTAAGTATATAAATGTTTTTAAAATCATGCCCTATGCATGTAAATGTAACATACTATTGTAGCAAATTTCAAAAGCCCACTTACATGGATAAAGTGCATTTACATATGTAAAACCCAGTTTTAAGTATGTAAATGCATTTGAAAATCTGTCCCTAAGTGTACAGATTTATTTATCTAAATCTGATTACACACCTTTCAGAGCAAACTATCAGGGCTAGGGATGTGAATCGTTTTAGGACGATTAAAATTATCGTCCGATAATTTTAATATCGTCTTAAACCGTTATGGAACACAATACAATACAGATTCTAACGATTTATCGTTATAAATCGTTAGAATCGTGAGCCGGCACACTAAAACCCCCTAAAACCCACCCCCGACCCTTTAAATTAAATCCCCCACCCTCCCGAACCCCCCCCAAATAACTTAAATAACCTGCGGGTCCAGCGGCGGTCCGGAACGGCAGCGGTCCGGAACGGGCTCCTGCTCCTGCATCTTGTCGTCTTCGGCCGGCGCCATTTTCCAAAATGGCGCCGAAAAATGGCGGCGGCCATAGACGAAAAAGATTGGACGGCAGGAGGTCCTTCCGGACCCCCGCTGGACTTTTGGCAAGTCTCGTGGGGGTCAGGAGGCCCCCCACAAGCTGGCCAAAAGTTCCTGGAGGTCCAGCGGGGGTCAGGGAGCGATTTCCCGCCGCGAATCGTTTTCGTACGGAAAATGGCGCCGGCAGGAGATCGACTGCAGGAGGTCATTCAGCGAGGGTTCCGGCGCCTCGCTGAACGACCTCCTGCAGTCGATCTCCTGCCGGCGCCATTTTCCGTACAGAAAATGGCGCCGGCCATACGCGTATGGCCGGCGCCATTTTCCGTACGAAAACGATTCGCGGCGGGAAATCGCTCCCTGACCCCCGCTGGACCTCCAGGAACTTTTGGCCAGCTTGTGGGGGGCCTCCTGACCCCCACGAGACTTGCCAAAAGTCCAGCGGGGGTCCGGAAGGACCTCCTGCCGTCCAATCTTTTTCGTCTATGGCCGCCGCCATTTTTCGGCGCCATTTTGGAAAATGGCGCCGGCCGAAGACGACAAGATGCAGGAGCAGGAGCCCGTTCCGGACCGCCGCTGGACCCGCAGGTTATTTAAGTTATTTGGGGGGGGGTTCGGGAGGGTGGGGGATTTAATTTAAAGGGTCGGGGGTGGGTTTTAGGGGGTTTTAATGTGCCGGTTTTTCGATTTTTCGATTTTTCGATTTTTTAACGATTTTTCACGATTTTTCACGATATTTTACCCCCCCAAATGGCAACAATACGATTCCCTCCCCCTCCCAGCCGAAATCGATCGTTAAGACGATCGAGGACACGATTCACATCCCTAATCAGGGCACAGAACAAACAAATCATACAAAATGAACAATAAAATTGATACATCACATATATATATTATAAAATTATAACAATATTATTCAAAACCTAAATCCCCACCAAACCCCAATTTGCTTCTTTCAGCCATTCTGCTTCATTCCAGTTTTCTCCCAGCCTCACTCACAGGTAAATAACCATGAATTTAACTACTGTTTGAATTTGCTAGTTTCCCTCTTTCCTAATTGCTTCCAGCAATTCATTCTGTAAAATGGGCCTGAAATAGCTGAAAGTTGTTTGCTGTGTCAGAACCAACTTGTAATCCTTTATAGCAGGAACCTCTTGCAACCTCTGCAGTGAGGTTCTCCATATCCACAAAGGCCTAGACCAGGAAAGTAAAGAAGCAAAATAGTCAGGAAAATTGTAGCACACATTAGAAATCAACATTACAACTTTGAAATATATTCTTGCCTCAGCCAGCAACCAATACAGCTTTGGAAAAATTGGAGTGTATGATCAAATATTTATAAGCTAAATATCAGCTGTATTTTGAAGCAACTGTAAATATTGCACTCATCCTGTCAATCCCTGGTACAGAGAATTGCAGTAATTGATGCTACTAGAGATAGGCCTGTAGAATTTACCTCAAGTCCTTTGATGACAATACATACACATTATAAAATGATTTCTGAAGCACTGAAGATATTTGTGAGCTCATGGTTAACTTATTATTAATCTTAACCCTCTGAGGAAGTGTATAGGAAACTCCCTCTGAACACCTTAAAGGACCGGCCACAGCTATCTGGCCCGGTCTCCTTAAGGATCAGTACCACAAGAGATTCTGGGTGAAGGGTGGCTCCACTCATCATAGCATAAGGAGTCAGGGCCCAGAAAGTTTTGACAGGCCGCAGAGAACAGGCAGGAAGCTGTAATACAGACAAACTACTTATGTTTGATCCTTTTGGAGTTGCATTTAAGGACTGCTGTGGTAACTGTCTTATGTGTTGTGATTTTTCTGTTTTGTAAATAAAACTTTGTGGGGTAGATTTTATAAATCTAAGAACGCGCGTACTTTTGTTCGTACACCAGATGTGAACAAAAGTACGCCGGATTTTATAAGATTTTATAAGATACGCGTAGCCGCGTGTATCTTATAAAATCAAGGGTCGGCGCGCGTAAGGGAGTGCAGAAATCCGAGCGGCCTTGGAGGGAAATTTCCTTCTACCCCCCTGCACCTTCCCCTCCCTTCCCCTACCTAACCCACCCCCTTGGCCCTATCTAAACCTTCCCCCTACCTTTGTTGCTAAAGTTACACCAACCCGAGGCCGGCGTAACTCTGCGCGAGCCAGCGAGCTGCTGGTGTGCCATCACCCGACCCGGGGGCTGGTCCAGAGGCCTCGACCACGCCTCCAGGCCAGTGCCGCACCCCCGGCACGCCCCCCTTGCGAAGACCCGGGACTTACGTGCGTCCCGGGGCTTGTGCGCGCCACCGAGCCTATGCAAAATAGGCTCGGCGCGCGCAGGGATTTTTTTAAAAGGGTTACGCGCATACCTTATGCGCGTAACCCTTTTAAAATCCGGCCCTGTGTGTTTGAAACAGCCAGAGTCTGCCTGCTTCCATTCTCCTGGCTGTTTCCTAGGTCAAGACCACTCCAAATGACCACTAATCCCTAAACTAAGTATGGTATCTTTCAGCACAATTTTTACTTCTGCTTCCATAGGACTAATAGAACTCTGTCTTGATGACAAATCTATAAGGCCTCAGTTAGTTCTTGGGTTTAGCTTAAGATACATATGCCCTAACCAGTTTACTTGAGCAGGCAACAATTTATCTTTTGTATATCCATTTCCTGGTTCCTTCCAACAGGTACATGAATCTGTATATCTTCTGCAAAAATATGATAGTCAAAGCCTGAAGTTCAATCAGCTCTACCAATAGGACCATATAAATATAAAATAAGAGCAGAGAAAATATTTTCAAATCTATATGTGCATTATTTTTCTAGGGAAATTTTACACAAACAAAAAGCAGGTGCTAAAGTCTTTTACTCCAGTCTGTTTTCAAAGATAAATAACATCTGTAACCCCCCTCTTCATGGACCTCCCAGAATTCATTCACACATTGTTGTCCCAGAGCCATTTTCTCCCAGCTCTCTCTTTCCTCAAACCAAAATAGTCCATTCGCCCTGGGGTATCAGGGTTATTTCTGGTGGGGAGGGGGATTTAACCTCTGAGGCCCTAGATTCATAGGGGTGGGGACCAATTCACAGTATTTCAGTCTTTCTTTAGTTGCTTTCTCTGTTTTACTCACTATTTTGTTGCCCTTGCTTTAGAGTACCTCCAAATCTGAATGAAGACACTGGGAACTATGATGGAGTATTCCACAAAAATATACTGTAACCAAAAATACTTCAATTCACAACAAAATTTCTCGAACTGATCTTCTCACAAAATAACAGTCCAAAAATATTTATTTCCTCAGTCTATCAGCTAAGGCAGGCACTAGGGAAAAACCAATACCCTTTAGTGGCAGAATATGGGCTCCTAGTGGGGACTGGGATCTCCTATCTCTTTCATGTTGTTAGTTCTGAACCTCTGGTGTTAGAAGTCCTAAAATAAGGTCCAAAAATTCTATGTATCTTCTCTCTCTTTTTCAGTGGATAGGGACTGGTAGCCCAAAAGATCTCTTCCAATTGAAACAGGCATAAACCTTCTCAAAACTCCAAACTGCGAATGGCTCTCTCAAAAAACTCCTCTTCCATGCTCCAAAAATCCTCCTTTCTAGACTTACAGGTACTGACCAGGGATAAATCTCTTCCCCTGGATCAGGCTGTGAGGCCTACATTGGGGACCACTGCCCTAGTTTCCAGAATTCTGACAAAAATGCCATACTATTCCTTATGCATTGATACTTTCAAGGAGCTAACTGACCAATCCTAGCCCAGGACTTAGGCTAGGGTAATTTAGTTAGTGAGGTATCTATAGGGTCCTTTACACATGTTTACTTTACATTTCAAAATTACTACTATTACTATCACTACAACTTTCAATGATGTTACCAGACATATGCATTTATGTACATTAAATTAAATAGAAACAATACCTGCTCTAAGAGATTTACAATCTAGTTAAGACAGACAAAACAAATAGGAGTGAATTTTCAAAGAAGTTATGCATGTAAAAGTAGCAATTTTAAAAAGCCCATTTACGCATGTAAGACCCTTTTGCCGAGATGTTAATTATCACTTATATGTATATGCGTTATAAACACGTTTCATGTATGAAGTTGTTTTCACTGAAAACCGGGGTGAAGGCACTCTGCTATACTTCAGTATAAAAAAAAAAGAATCTAAATAAATAAATAATAAGCATTTAAGTATTATAGTACAGCATATTTAATGAGAGAGGGTCAAGATCAAGAAAAGTAAGGGGTTTTGGGATTTAAATTCAGTCTTACAGAGGTAGGTCTTTAAGTGGGACTCTAACTCAGCCAGAGATGAAACAAGATACAATTCAGAAAAGCTGTTTCAGGCACACATTGCAATGAAACAGAATGGATCACGTTATCAATGAAGGAGAAGGGCACCATGATAAGAACAGCTTTCTCAATGAATAAAGGTCATGAGGAGGGATATGGGGAAGATAAGAAAGTAGATGTAGCATGGAATTGCAGAGTGAATGATGCTGGAGGAAGGATAAGTCATGAAACTGAATTTTGGATAGACTATAGTGAAGACAGACTTCAGTAGCAGAATTATAAAGAAGAGGTTGCAATAATCCAAGCAGGAGGTGAGTGGAGAAGGGTTTTGATAGTGTGTTCAGAAAGGAAATGGCAGATTTTGGTGATATACAGAAAGAAATAGTGCAATTTAAATGTAAGCAGAGAAGGAAAGAGAAAGAGAGAGAGAGCGGTCAAAGACAACCTCAAGGTTGGGGGCTGGAGGCACAAGGAGACTGATGATGGAAAGGGGAAAATGAATTTGGGAAACAAGATAAGAAGTTAAATTTAAGGTAGCGATGGGATATTCTGGCAACCACGTCAGATAAAAAAGTCAAAATCTAAAACGATTTCAGGTGAAAGTTCCAACACAGTGACAGAAATCTGGGAGTCATATGCATGAAGATAGTATTGTAAGCCTTGAGAAGAGATCAGGTGACCAATGGAAGGAATATAAAGAGAGAGAAGAAAAAGAGGACCCAGAACAGAATCTTGGAGCCTGCTCACCAATGACAAGAGAACTTTGGAGGAGGCTTCACAAAGAGGAGATGTATAATTTACATATTTTTGTAAACTGGTTTGGTGACATCAGGGCCATGCTAGCTTTTTTGCTGCCTTTCGCAAACAATTACTGTGCTGTGCCCCCCTCCCCCCCCCAATTCATTTTCTCTTTCCTAGGCCCATCAAGTAAAGCCCAGCTCCCTCCTGCAATCTATATTTTTAAAAAAAGTCAGCCCCCCATGGAACCCATAGTCAAGGGAAAGGAAGTAGGTACCTTAGGCAAATCTTGCAGCCATGCACATATGCCACTCCCTCCCCGTCCCCCCGTCCCCCCCACCACACACACACTCTCTAATCCTCTACAGACACACACACACACACAATTAAATAAATTAAATAAATTACACATGGAAAATAAGTTGCAAAAGTACAATCTTCTGAGGCAAAAATATCACTTATAAATTGCATGTTATATTTACATGCACTGCTGTACAGCCAAACAGAAACCTCTGCAAAAAAGACATTTGGAACTCCTATTGAATTAAACTTTTTGTAATGTGTATTGGGAGTGTGTTTGGCACTCAGAAAGCCATGAATAAACAGAATTACCATTACAATGTAGAAAACCTCTCATACCAAAACAGCCCTAACTGCCAATGCTCAAACAGTAACAACATTAGCTATGAAAAGACAACTCTGTGTTATGACCAACGGTCGCAGACGGCTGCAACCGCTATTACTCACTTTGTGTGCTGCTGCCCTCTCCCCTGTGGGAACTCACGGCTGTGTCTAGCCGCTTCCGATGCACATTGCCCCGTTCCAGGACTCCCCAGGGCGGCGAGGACGCAGTGGACCGCCATGTCCCCTATGGGCCTTCCTAAGTGCGCATGCTACATGGCCCTCCCTTAAGGACGCCAGGATGGGAACCTCAGGGGCGTCTCCTCCTGATGACGTCACTAGCCCTGGACTCTTAAGCTCTAATTGACTTGGCAATGAATTCCTTCCTTGCTGTATACTGCTGATCTCTCCTCGGACGCTGGTTCCTGGTACCTGCTCCTCCTGGCGTGAGACACTCCCGGGTACCCGCTCTTCAGTGGCCTTATTTCTGTCTCTGGACAGACTCCTTGGAGGGCCCTGCTGCTCGGACGCTGCCTGCCAGCTCCCCTGTGCCTCGGGGTTGCTTCCGGAACTACTCTACTCGTGGAGACTCAACATTGCCTTACTACTCTGCTTCGTGGAGACTCAGCATTGGCATACCCCACTCTGTGGACCATTGCCGTACTACTCTGCTTTGTGGAGACTCAACGTAGGTGAACCCCACCCCGTGGGCCATTAACTTACTACTCTGTTTCGTGGAGACTCAGTGTTGGTGTACCCCGCTCCACGGACTGTAACTGTGACTGTGACTGTGCCACACTCCCCACTCCTCGGGGCAGCACGCTGTGTACCTCAGTGACTGGGTCATGCGTCCCCACTCCTCGGGGTAAGAATATAAGAACTTACGAACATAAGAGCGCCTTGAGTATTTCAGTGACTATGCCTCACTCCCCGCTCCTTGGGGTAGTATCCTGATTTCACCTCAGAGACTGTATCCACACTTGCCCACTCCTCGGGGTAGTGTCCACGTGCATTGCTAGTGACCCCTGGGCTTCCCTGCTCCTTGGTTAAGTCCACGACATTCCTACTGTGCTGACTCACTCTGTGGCTCCGCCCTCTGGGGTTCCTCTCTCAGCACTCATCCATACCCTGCCTATCATTCCCCGCTCCTCGGGACCTGTTCTACACTTCACCACTAGGGGAACTTATTCTTGCTATTGTATCCACACCCCAGTCTCTTGCTCTCTCCGTACTTCCTGGGCTATGTCACCTGTTGCTACAGCCTTGTCTCCCGACGGTGAGGCCCAGTGGGGCTCCTCCCCATGGGCGGTACCACCTCTCACCTCAGGCCAAGGGCCCACTAACTCATGAATCCTAACAGATTGCCAAGTCTATGGACCCGGCAGAGGTCTCGGCTCTCCAGGCCATTCCTGGCCTGGCACAATGAATGTCTGAACAACAAAAATTCTTGAAAAATCTGGCAGCAGCCATAGATAACCTGAGTACTTGGTTGGACTCCACCTCGACATCTGCCAAACCTAATCCTACTGCACATATGCCTATCCACTGGGCTACTGTGCCCTTGCCGGCACCCCATGTTTCTCAAGAGACCCTCTTATGTGCAGGGGTTTCCTGAATCAGTGTAATAATCACTTTTGCCTACAATTAGCATACTTCCCAGATGTGATCACCAAGATGACTTACATCCTGTCACTTCTGGATGGTAAGGCCTTGGCCTGGGTGTCACCACTCTAGAAGCGAGCTGACCAAGTTCTTCAAGATCTGCCTGGCTTCCTCACCTTCTTTCGCTCTGTCTTTGGCGATCCAGGCCGAAGAACCATATCCAGGTCTTCCCTTCTACATCTCCAACAAGGCTCCAGGTCTTTGACTGACTACGTCATTGAGTTCAGGACCCTTTCTTCTGAACTTCACTGGAATTTGGACTGCCTACGTACTATCTAGCTCGAAGGCCTCAGCCCATGGATCAAGGATGAGCTAGCGGCCCGGGAACTACCTGAATCCCTGGATTCCCTGATAGACTGTTACGTCCATCGCTGCTCGACGCCCTCACTCCGCCCTCTTTACCTCTGTGGCGACTCCTTCCGGGTCTGATGGACGCTTGGTAGCCACGACGTCTTCTTGCCATCTCCCTCCAGTGTCCCAGGACTGGCATGATGCTGCGGATCCGCCAAGTTCCTGATGACATAGGGCATGCGCACGCGCACTCCAATTGATGTACCGGCGAGGGCACGAACTTTGGGGGCGTCCCCCTGAGATGGCTTCATCTGCTTCCAATATAAAAGGTCTCAGTATTCGCTAACGAATCGAGTTAGCAAGGGGGATTGCTTCGGCTTTACTCCCAAGCTACTCTGAAAGGGGGATTGCTTCGGCTTTACTCCTAAGCTACTCTGCCTCCTCGGACTTACCGGGGGTACCCGCTCCTCGGGGGTCTTGCTCTCTTTTCTTTATTTCAGATTGCAGATAGGAACCGGTACTCACTCCTCGAGGGCCCATGTTCCTGAACACTCTGAAGATTCTCTACTGCCTGGAAGCTATCGCAGATACAGACATTTGTGAGTTACCATCGCTCTCTCAGAGCTTTCCCTGGAACCAGGTACTCACTCCTCGAAGGCCTAACCCTTTCAAGCTGCTGAGCTTCCTAAAGACCTTATGTGAGTTTTGTTATCCAGTTCTGGCTATGAACACAGCATACCCTGTCTACTCACTATCTATAGTTTCTCTACAGCTCAGCAACCCTGGGAACGCTGTTCCAGTACTTGAGGGACTTCAGCCCTGCCGGGCATATCAGCTCACTACTGCCACCTCTGGTGGTTCTACCAACCTGTCTAATAAAAGAATTATCTGTGTCTGTCTCCGTACCCAAGCCTAGCCGGTGGTCCCCTCTCAGGATATCCTTCTGGGGGCGCAGTCATCTGCCATCGGCCCAATGATCCACCTATCTACATTCCTCTACAGCTGAGTGCCCTCTCCAAGCACTTTGCTGGTAACAGATTGCTACTCCTTTTCCATCAGGAGTCTTCAGCAACAGATTCATAACAGATTGCTACTCCGCAGTCTAAACCCTAACAGATTGTTTACTACGCCTTCTACAGGAGTTGAGCATATCAGATTGCTAACTCATCCTTCCACAGGAGCAGATTCATTATCAGATTGCTAACTCCTCCCTTCTTGAGGAGTAGATCATAACAGTTTGCTAACTCCTCCCTTCTACAGGAGCCAAAGCATAACAGATTGCTAACTCCTCCTTCCTCAGGAGCTGATTCATAACATAGACCTTGCCAGTCGCATCGAGCACTGCCTTTGAGAATGTTCTCAAGAGGCTAGAGTGTCCAGGAGGATTGCACCGAGCTCACCCCGAATTCGACATACGCACTCTCCTAAGTCCAACACCACTCAGAATAAAGAAGTGAAAGAGCCAATGCAGATGGGTCAAAGTAGGCTTTCTCTGAAAGAAAAATGCTGTTGCCAACAATCAGGCCTCTGTTTGTATTGTGGCCAACTCGGACATGCTATGCCTTCATGCACTGTCTGTGAAACTCCCAGGCCTAGGTTCTGCTGGAGGACTACTCCTAGGCCTGACTTCACCCTCTCCTCCATTAACTGTGCCAGTTTCCATCAAACTAGATAGTCAAGAGTTTCACACACTGGCTTTGGTGGGCTCTGGGGCCGGCAGGAATTTCATTCTGAGGCAACTTGTGGAACATCTCCGAATTCCCACCATCCATTCCCCAGGGCCCTTACTACTCTCCTCCGTTCATGGAGAACCTCTACCAGGTGAGGTTACGCAATCCACGGTCCCTATGCAGCTCCGTAACGGCTCTCTACATGTAGAGACCATTTCCTTTCTTGTTCTGGGTAAAGCAATACACCCCGTGGTTCTGGTTCTGCCGTGGTTAAAGCTGCATACCCTGCAGTTTGACTGGGTCACATTACAACTTTCTCAATGGGGTAGCTCCTGCCATGACAAATGCTTGGAGGCCGTATCACCAGTGCCTTGCCTAACCACTTCTGCTTCTCTTCCGGGCCTTCCGCCACAGTATTCCTCATACGCGGATATCTTCTCAAAAAAAGACTGCGGACTCCCTACCTCCACGTCACTCCTTTGACTGTGCAATAAATTTTCTGCCCAACACAGAACCTCCTCAGGGTAGGATTTACCCATTGTCCTTGACTGAAGCGTAAGCTTTGTCAGAATATATTCGTGAAAATTTGGCTAAGGGCTTCATCCGGCCCTCCAAATCTCCCACTGGAGCGGGCTTTTTCTTCGTGGGAAATAAAGATGTCTCACTCTGGCTGTGCATCAACTACCATGGCTTAAACGAGATCACTCTGAAGGATCGTTACCCTCTATCTTTAATTTCAGAACTCTTTGACAGACTTCAGGGTGCTAAGATTTTTAACCAAATTGGACCTTAGAGGGGCTTACGACTTCGTCCGGATCCGCCAAGGCGATGAATGGAAAACCGCGCTTAACACATGTGACGGCCACTTTGAATAACTTGTGATGCCATTCAGCCTCTGTAACACTCCAGCGGTTTTTCAGATTATGATGAATGAGGTCTTCAGAGACATGTTCTACCGATGTGTCGAAGTGTACCTGGACGACATCTTGGTTTTCTCTCAAGACCTTCAGAGCCACCATCAGGATGTCTGCAGTGTTCTTCAGTGTTTGCAGGACAACCAGTTGTATGCCAAACTGGAGAAATGCTCTTTTGAACAAAAGTATGTCCCTTTCCTGGGCTACGTGGTTTCCAGCCAAGGCTTTTGGATGGATCCCCAAAAATCCAAAGTATCCGCAACTGGCCTCAACCCACAGGCCTCAAGGCCTTGCGGAGATTTCTTGGCTTCACCAATTACTACAGATAATGTATTCATCACTATTCTACACTGACCGCCCCACTCATGGCCATGACTCGCAAGGGGACCAATCCATCTCAGTGGTCACCGGAGGCCATGACCGCCTTCCAGGACCTCAAGGCCGCCTTCCTCCAGGAGCCGTGTCTTTGCCACCTGGACCCCCAATAGCCCTTCATCGTTGAAGTCGACGCCTCTGATGTTGGCATAGGAGCAGTACTCAGCCAGTATTCGGCCACCCATACCTTACACCCTTGCTCATTCTTCCCAAACGCTTTTCTCCAGCAGAACGTAATTAGGCACTTGGGGAAAAGGAGTTGTTGGCAATTAAACTGGCTTTCGAGGAGTGGCATCCCTGGCTCGAGGAGGAGCAACATCAGATTACAGTATATACACCGACCACCGTGCTCAATGCCTAAATCATCGACAGACCCGTTGGGCCCTTTTTTTTTACTCAATTTAATTTCCTGTTACGATAATATCCAGCCAATAAAAATTGCTCTGCCGACGCACTCTCCCAAACCTTTGTCACTGAAGATGTCCCCGATGTTCCTCGGCACATTATTGATCCTGCTAAAGTCCTCCTTTCTTCCAAGTTCACTGTGCCGCCTGGGAAAACAGTAGTTCCCTGACAACTCCAACGAAAAATACTCCAATGGGCTCATGACTCTAACAGCAGGCCACCCGGGACATCTAGAACCCTTTCCACTCTCCAATGATTCTATTGGTGGCCCACCATGAAGAAGGACACTCACACCTATGTTGAGTCTTGCCCCTCATGCGCTCATCATAAGCCCCAAGTGGGCTGTCCTTGGGGTCTCCTGCAACCGCCGACTGCCATGACTCCTCCGGGCCTTCCAAGCGCACGCATATGCTACATGGCCCTCCCTTAAGGACGCCAGGGCGGGAACCTCAGGGGCGTCTCCTCCTGATGACATCACTAGCCCTGGACTCTTAAGCACCACCTTTCAAGTATCTGAAAGTCTGTATCATATCACCTCTGCTGCTCCTTTCCTCCAGGGTGTACATATTTAGATTCTTCAATCTCTCCTCATAAGTCATTTGATGAAGACCTTACACCTTTTTGGTCGCCCTTCTCTGGACCGCCTCCATCTTATCTCTGTCTCTTCAGAGATACGGTCTCCAGAACTGAACACAATATTCCAGGTGAGGTCTCACCAAGGACCTGTACAAGGGGATAATCACTTCCCTTTACTTACTCGATATTCCTCTCTCTATGCAGCCCAGCATTCTTCTGGCTTTAGCTATCGCCTTGTCACATTGTTTTGCCGACTTCAGATCATTAGACACCATCACCCCAAGGTCTCTCTCCTGCTCCGTGCACATAAGCCTTTCTCCCCCCATCGAATATAGTTCATTCGGATTTCCACTCCCCATATGCATGACTCTGCACTTCTTGGCATTGAATGTCAGCTGCCATATCTTCGACCACGCTTCCATCTTCCTTAAATCCCGTCTCATTCTCTCCACTCCTTCCGGCGTGTCCACTCTGTTGCAGATCTAGTGTCATCCGCAAAAAAGACATACCTTACCTTCTATCCCTTCCGCAATGTCGCTCATAAAGATATTGAAAAGGACCGGTCCCAACACCGATCCCTGCGGTACACCGCTTTAAACCGCTCTCTCTTCAGAGAGAGTTCCATTTACCATCACACATTGTCTTCTGTCCGTCAACCAGTTTGCAATCCAGGCCACCACCTCGGCACTCACTCCTAAGCTTCTCATTTTATTCACCAGTCTCCTGTGCGGGACAGTGTCAAAAGCTTTGCTGAAGTCCAAGTAGATGACATTGAGTGCTCTTCCTTGATCCAATTCCTTGGTTACCCAGTCAAAAAAGTCAATCAGATTTGTCTGATAGGATCTTCCAATGGTGAATCCATTGGACAGCCTGTTTCAGAGAGAGAGAGAGAGAGAGACAGAGAGAGAGAAAGAGAGAAAGAGTGCCTTGCTATAGTGTCTCCTCCCTAGACAGGTATTTGTATCCCTATGGGAGGCCCACCTAGTAACTCGAGGTGGGGATTAGGTATGAGTGTAGGAGGTTGGGGGCCACTTTCACATTCAACATGAGACGTACGAACAGAACAGTGGTCTCTTGTGAAGATTTGATGGCCTTCGGAGTGAGGAAACTCACTCCAAGTTGATATGTGTGCAAGGTTCTCTCCACCTAGCTTGATGGACACTCTACCTGGGCAACAACAAGCTAGCTGGAGAGAACATTGCCCAAATCTCATCTTGGAGTGAGTTTCCTCACTCCGAAGGCCATCAAATCTTCACAAGAGACCACTGTTCTGTTCGTACGTCTCATGTTGAATGTGAAAGTGGCCCCCAACCCCCTACACTCATACCTAATCCCCACCTCGAGTTACTAGGTGGGCCTCCCATAGGGATAAAATACCTGTATAGGGGAGGAGACACTATAGCAAGGCGCTCTCTCTCTCTCTCTCTCTCTCTCTATCTCTGTCTCTCTCTCTCTCTCTCTCTCTCTCTCTCTCTCTCTCTCTCTCTCTCTCTCTCTCTCTCTCTCTCATATATATATACTGAAACAGGCTGTCCAGAAACATCATGCACTGCAATAACCCTTTACCGGCCTCTAGTGCCAAGAAGTGCAGAGTCATGCATACGGGGAGTGGAAATCCGAATGAACTATATTCAATGGGGGGAGAAAGGCTGATGTGCAAGGAGCAGGAGAGAGACCTTGGGGTGATGGTGTCTAATGATCTGAAGTCGGCAAAACAATGTGACAAGGTGATAGCTAAATCCAGAAGAATGCTGGGCTGCATAGAGAGAGGAATATCGAGTAAGAAAAGGGAAGTGATCAGGTCCTTGGTGAGACCTCACCTGGAGTATTGTGTTCAGTTCTGGAGACTGTATCTCTGAAGAGACAGAGACAAGATGGAGGCGGTCCAGAGAAGGGCGACCAAAAAGGTGGAAGGTCTTCAGACAACAATAAACCTTTTCCGTAGGAAAAAAATCAGCAGAACCAGGGGTCACGATTTGAAGCTCCAGGGAGGAAGATTCAGAACCAATGTCAGGAAGTATTTCTTCACGGAGAGGGTGGTGGATGCCTGGAATGCCCTTCTGGAGGAAGTGGTGAAGACCAGAACTGTGAAGGACTTCAAAGGGCGTGGGATAAACACTGTGGATCCATAAAATCAAGAGGCCGTCAATAAAGAGTGGGGTGGCTCGCCAGAATGACGGCTACTGCCTGGAGATAATACCCTTATTCAATAAACATACACATGTTTACTGTGACTCCAACATCGCTCTAAGCTACAACAGCAAGAGGAAATTGTGGAAAAAAAGGATTCACACTCAACAAAGCGGGAGTAAGTAGCTGGTTTTGTTACGGCGGTTACTACCCCAAATCAATAAGCCTGATACTTCACTTTCAATGCATATCCAGCATAGCTCTCTGCTTCAACGGCCAGGGGAGAAGAAAAACTGATACTTCACGCATATCCAGCATAGCTCTCTGCTTCAACGGCAGGGGAGAAGAAAAACTGATACTTCATGCATATCCAGCATAGCTCTCTGCTTCAACGGCAGGGGAGAAGAAAAACTGATACTTCACGCATATGCAGCATAGCTCCCTGCTTCAACGGCAGGGGAGAAGAAAAACTGATACTTCACGCATATCCAGCATAGCTCACTGCTTCAATGGCAGGGGAGAGAAGAAAAAAGGATTCGCACTCACAAAGCGGGGAGAGTAGCTGGCTTGTTACGGCGGTTACTACCCCAAACCAAATAAGCCTGATACTTCACTTTCAATGCATTTCCAGCATAGCTCTCTGCTTTAACGGCAGGGGAGAAGAAAAACTGATTACTTCACGCATATCCAGCATAGCTCTCTGCTTCAACGGCAGGGGAGAAGAAGAAAAACTGATACTACACGCGTATCCAGCATAGCTCCCTGCTCAACGGCAGGGGAGAAGAAAAACAACCAATAAGGGCTGAATAACATAGTCTGGGTAAAACAAATAAGCATGGGTGTAGCTTGCTTATTGCGGCGGTTACTTCCCCTACTACCCCTAACTAATCAAGCTTGATATTTCACTTGGATGCAGCTCCATCACTGCTCTCTACATTAATGGTGGGGGTAGAAGGGAAATAGAACCAAAGAGCTAAGAGAAACAGATAAGTATGAGAAAAAATGTGTGAAGCTTGCTGGGCAGACTGGATGGGCCGTTTGGTCTTCTTCTGCCGTCATTTCTATGTTTCTATGTTTCTATGTCCAGAAACATCATGCACTGCAATATATACTTGGCAATGTAGCCCAAATTGGGTTAATAGCACAACTTGCACTAAGAGTGTGTTGCACAGCTGTTATTGCAATTTGCAATACACATGCTTATTAGCATAAGGTAACACCCCTTTTTGGTATCGCGTGCGATATTGGAAAATGAAGCCCTTTGTCTTGAAAGGTGTAATTTATGTTAAATTTAGTATCCTCAATTGTTTTGAAAAAGTGGCTCCTGTGTAGATATGTCTGAATGTCTCTCTAACTCAGCCCCCAGGAATGCTTCTCTTCAGTTTGGATAAACTTATATGCAAGCAAGTTTATCCTCATATTGGGTATGCAATTATATAAAAGGCTACTTCTGTATATAAGATAGTGCTTAATGTGCAGAAGTCCTTTTCAACTTACCTCCAAAATATTAAATAGGTAAATAGTTATCTTATTTATTTATGTATGTATTTATTTATTTATTTAAACATTTTTCTATACCGTCGTTAAGGTGGGTACCTTCACAACGGTTTACAGTAAGGCACAAAAAGTAATGCTATTAAAATCTATCAGTTTACACAGGTGCCATAAGGTTCGGTAACATAGTTTTTAATCAATGTTTGTTGTTAAATGAGTGTGAACACTATCATGTCCAGGTCAATTCTATAGCAGTTTTGAGTCTAGGACTCATTCTATAAATGTAACTTATCCTTTAGTGATGAATTCTATTAAAAACATACACCCTTAGTGATTCCTGTTTGTGTGGGTGTTTTGTATCTTGCACTTCCCTGGTTTGAACCTTGCATTTCCCTGGATTCTATTCTCCCTTCTCTTTTTGAAAGGCTTGTTTAAATAGCCAAGTTTTTAGATTTTTTCTAAATGTTTTGTTTTCTCTTTGTAGTCTTAATTCCAAGGGCATGGAGTTCCATAGTATGGGTCCCACTAAGGATAACACCCTTTCTCTTACCTGGGTTAGTCTTGCTGTTTATTAATTACTTTGTTTTTTATTTCTGAGTAGAATTTGTTTATACACTTTAAAGCAGATATTCAGCAGGCTGCTGAGAAAGAAAATCATCCGGGTAACATTGCCCATATTACCTTATTCTGATATTCAATTGTGCTTGTCTGGATATGTCTACCACATAATATATGTCCCCAGCTAAAGATACCCAGACAATGTAACTTTAGTACAGATATTTTTCTGACTAAGCGTACCTGGCTAACTTTAGCTGCGCAGAACTGAATATCAGTGCTCACTAACTACAATTTAACCACATCCTCAGAGTTTCACCATCTTCATCTTTTTTTTATCCTGCTAAATTTTATATGGGTAATGAGTTACCTGGGAAAAATGTAGCCAGGGAGCAGGGGGGATTTTCAGATCTCTGCTTTTGTCTGAATAACTCCAAGAATGTAAGTCCATAAAATGATCCCCACTACCATCTTTTATACATAACACTGTCATGTAAAAAAAGGACCTTCATACTAGGCATGCTAGGCTGTGTGCTTCAATACCATGATCAAGTGCTATATATAATTATAGGTCCCAAATTACAGTCCACATTATCTTTTGCACATAAAATTGATACAAGCAATCAGTGCTCATTCCCTTATCTTCATCCCTGGCATGGAATTGTGTTTCAAAAGAACACTCTGCTTTGTGTGCATGTGTGGGGGGAGGGAGTGTTTGCATATTCGTTGCCACATCTTCATTAGCATTTCTATTCTTTCTGGAAAAAAAAAAGCACAAGCACACAGATGTCTTCTCTAAAAAGAAAGCACAAGCACACATACATGTAAGGAACACCTGGTTTCTTTATCAGAAGGAATGTACTAACTTACTAGGGAGATTCAGACAGATTTACTAAACAATGGATTGAATTTTACTCCCCCATGTGGGAAACTGAGATGGTGTTGCCTTGCCCTTTTTAATCACTAGGCACCATTTTAGGTTCTGGAATTTTAGTTGGATTTCCTGGAAGCAGGAGCTCTCTGCCTTCTGTCTGTTTGTTTTTGTAAATTAATGGGTCTTTCCCTTTTAAACTTGCCAGATAGACTAACTTTTTTGAAGCTGTGTTTGCTCATTTTGATAATTTCCCTGTGAGACCCTTGATATCTCTTCACAGAGGATTGGGGAGTTCCTGGGTCAGGTTTTTTAAAATTATTTTTGTATTAAGGGTAACAGTCACACAATAATGTGTAATCTTCAGTTTAGTGCCAGAGCAGTGGCATTGTGGTCAAGCCCTTTTAGGGATTCAGTTAATCCCCAGCCCTAATTGGCATGTTTTAAAATTATGTTTCTTTTTTTAACTGCAACCTCATTAGCCTGCGTGGACCCAGGGTAGGCAGGAACTGCAGCAGAGTCATCAGTACGTGCAGATCAGCAGAATGCAATGGCTTGGCCTGCGCAGATTCAGTGATGGTGGGAGCTGCAGTTTCATCATCGGCCTACACAGGCTAACAGGAAGTGCTGGCGACTTGGCCTGCATGGGCCCAGTGTAGACAGGAACTGCAGCAATACCATCAGCCCACACAGGCTGAAAGGAGATGGTGATTTAGTATGTGCAGGCCCAGTGAAGTCGAGGTTAGTGGCATATTGACAATTGTCCAGACAAAAGGGGAATATGCGATGGAGAAGGTACAGAGAAGGGCTACCAAAATGATAAGGGGAATGGAACAGCTCCCCTAAGAGGAAAGACTAAAGAGGTTAGGACTTTTCAGCTTGGAGAAGAGAGACGGCTGGGGGGGGGATATGATAGAGATGTTTTAAAATCATGAGAGGTCTAGAACGGGTAGATGTGAATCGGTTATTTACTCTTTCGGATAGTAGAAAGACTAGGGGGCACTCCATGAAGTTAGCATGGGGCACATTTAAAACTAATCAGAGAAAGTTCTTTTTTACTCAACGCACAATTAAACTCTGGAATTTGTTGCCAGAGGATGTTGTTAGTGCAGTTAGTGTAGCTGTGTTTTAAAAAAGGATTGGATAGGTTCCTGGAGGAGAAGTCCATTACCTGCTATTAAATTCACTTAGAGAATAGCCACTGCCATTAGCAATGGTAACATGGAATAGACTTAGGTTTTGGGTACTTGCCAGGTTCTTATGGCCTGGATTGGCCACTGTTGGAAACAGGATGCTGGGCTTGATGGACCCATGGTCTGACCCAGTATGGCATGTTCTTATGTTCTTACGTTCTTAGGTAGGGGAGACAAGGAAAGAAAGGAGAATACGGTATGGGAGTGGAAGGGGAAGAAATGGTGATTATACCAGGGGAGGGGGGAGAAGTGGGAAGGTAATTATGCTAGGGGCATGGAATGAGGGAGAAGAGGGCATAGAAGGTGAATTTGCCAGGGGAATTATGCCAGGCAGATGTGGGAGGAGAGAAAAGGGAGGGAATGGTGATTATGCCAGGCCGGGGGGGGGGGGGGGGGGGGGGGGGAGAAAAGGGAAGGGAAGAAAAGATTATTATGCCAGAGCAATGCAAGCAGGTAGAGAGATAAGGTAATTATGCCAGAGGATGGAGAAAGGGAGGGAAGAGAAAATGAATAAGCCAGGTTGATGAGGGGAGAGGCAAGGCAAGGTGATTATTCTAGGGTGATGGGGTGGGGGGGGGGGGGAGAGGCAAGGGCAGGTGATTATTATAGGGTGATGGGGTGGGGGGGGAGAGGCAAGGGCAGGTGATTATTATAGGGTGATGGGGTGGGGGGGAGAGGCAAGGGAAGGTGATTATTCTAGGGTGATGGGGGTAGTGGGGGAGAGGCAAGGGAAGGTGATTATTCTAGGGTGATGGGGAGGGAGAGGCAAGGGAAGGTGATTATTCTAGGGTGATGGGGGGGAGAGGTATGGGAAGGTGATTATTCTAGGGTGATGGGGTGGGGGGAGAGGCAAGGGAAGGTGATTATTCTAGGGTGATGGGGTAGGGGGGGAGAGGCAAGGGAAGGTGATTATTCTAGGGTGATGGGGAGGGAGAGGCAAGGGAAGGTGATTATTCTAGGGTGATGGGGGGAGAGGTATGGGAAGGTGATTATTCTAGGGTGATGGGGTGGGGGGGAGAGGCAAGGGAAGGTGATTATTCTAGGGTGATGGGGGGGAGAGGTATGGGAGGTGATTATTCTAGGGTGATGGGGTGGGGGGGGAGAGGCAAGGGAAGGTGATTATTCTAGGGTGATGGGGTGATGGGGGGAGAGGTATGGGAAGGTGATTATTCTAGGGTGATGGGGGAAGAGGTATGGGAAGGTGATTATTCTAGGGTGATGGGGTGCGGGGGAGAGGCAAGGGAAGGTGATTATTCTAGGGTGATGGGGTGGGGGGAGAGGCAAGGGAAGGTGATTATTCTAGGGTGATGGGGTGGGGGGGAGAGGCAAGGGAAGGTGATTATTCTAGGGTGATGGGGTGGGGGGGGGGAGAGGTATGGGAAGGTGATTATGCCAGTGGAGTGGAAATAAAGGAAATGGAAGATAAGGGAAGGTAACAGGAAAAGAAAGGAGGGAAGGATTATGTCAGAGAAGAAAGGGGAAGGTGAATATGTCACAGGGTAGGGTGGGTGGAAAGGAAAGGAAAGTGATTCTGCCAGGGGCTAGAGGGAGGAGATAGGGAAAGGAAAGAGAGGTTGGGGGGAGGGAAGGGACAGTGAATATGCTAGGGGACAGGGGGTGAGGAAGCTAAAGAAAAGAGGATTATGCCAAGGGGGAGAGGGAATAACAGTTAAATATTCTGGAGGGCGGGGGGGGGGGGGTGTCTTGCAAGGGGATGTGATTATACCAGAGGAGTGGGCTAAGAGGGGGCGGAAAGGGAAGGGAAGATGATCAAGTGTGGGCGGAGGGGGGGAGAGAAGAAAGGGAGGGGAAGATGATTGTGCCAGGAGTGGGGAAGGGAGAGATAATAGAAAATGATCATGCAGGGCATGGGGGAAGACAAAGGAAGGGGGAGATGATTATGCCAGGGGGTGTGGAGGAGAGGAAAGGGGGTGGAAGGTAATTATGTCACAGGGTTAGGGGAAAGGAAAGGGAGGGGAGGATGAAGAGGAACAGGAAAGTGATTAGCACGGACGGGGGAGGGGGAGGAGGAAGGGAAAGGGAATGGAAGGAAAGGTGAATATAAAGGGGGGTATTTAGGAGGGGGAGAGACACATGTTAAACACGGTGTAACTGTGCTATTTCCTCACTACCTTGATAAAGAGAGGTCCAATAAAAAAGGTTGATTCTTAATTCCATGTTTACAAGTGAGAAAAAGAAAATGCTGCTAATGGGTTTCAATTCATTTTTATTAGCCATACAATCTGAATGTTGTGCATTGCATGAAAAGTAAATATCTACAGGAATCTGGTTGACAAGTGTGGAATCATTCCTCATACTCTGTATGTCTTTTGCTTATTTTCAAAATGTTCAGAATGATGTACTTTGGTTGTATTCTAATAATCACAGTTACTTGTGCGATCTGCTTACAAAATACTATGCTTGGACAATTCTAAACTGAGAATTCTGAGAGTAGCACTTTTGTCCTTAACTACAATAGTTAAAACACCTGAAGTTCCTTGGGTTCTGCAGCAATGCAGCTGCTTCCCTCAGAGTATTCTCCTGAATTAATGAAAAGGATGTATCTGATACCACCGTTCTGAAACCTCACAGAAGGCAGCTGTGCTTTTGATAAACTGGGCCACATTTGCAACACCTCCAGCTACAGAGATATTTGGAAGGGAATTGTCTGCATTATATACAGTATCCGTGAGCAACACAATTTAACACCCTTGACATATCCTGTTCCATTACAAGTTTACACTGCAATTCAGCCAAATTTGTACATTGAATTAAGCTGCAGCATGAAATTAAAAACCTGACATGTAAGACAAGATTAGCCATAGCTCAAATAAACATGCCACCCGCACAGGGAAATTGCTGACTAGTGTGCAGAGAGAGAGAGAGAGAGAGAGAGAGAGAGAGAGAGAGAGGATATCACTCTGTCAAAGGGGGAGGGTCAAGCTCTGAAGTTCTGCTCTTCTAAGATCTATAGCAAGGTCTCACTTACTCACCCAACCAAGTGCATACCTAAGAGATCAAATGAATAACGGTGACTTTCTATCCTTGAATTCCTCTTTTGAAATTCCATCAGTAGATTTTACCAGTCTTTTTTGTAAGCAGCAGTAGTACAATTTTTATGTATATATATATATATATATATATATATATTTCTGATCCAGTGAATGGCTGTATGAAGACTGAGAAGTAAAGAATTTTCTGACATTTAATCAGGCAAATGTAACATTTTTATCATATTAGTCCACTTGAATACTTAGAAACAGAGGTCAGCAAACAAGTTGCAGGTTATATTTTTCTTATTTGACTTATTTGATTATCTGCCAGGTCATGTCAGGTCGCCAACCAGGAACCTTTTGACATTGATCTGTGATCTTTTTGAACTTCCTTCTTGTTTCCTATTGTAGATGGAGGCCACTGCTGGACTAGACCTTGTACCTT
This sequence comes from Rhinatrema bivittatum, assembly GCF_901001135.1. Taxonomy (NCBI): domain Eukaryota; kingdom Metazoa; phylum Chordata; class Amphibia; order Gymnophiona; family Rhinatrematidae; genus Rhinatrema; species Rhinatrema bivittatum. The sequence goes on from NW_021820969.1 coordinate 98,677, forward strand.
TTTTAAAGAAAAGTATCACAGATAAAGTCTAATGTAAAGATGTCAGGAAAATGCTGCAGTTTGTTAGCTGTAAAGAAGTCCCATTTTGCAACGTAAATTTGAAATTTATAGTGTGAGAGCAGTGCTGGCTATTTAAGAGCTGCTGGGTAAAGGTATTTGTTTATATCATGTCTTTCATGAGTAGATCAAGGCACACTATATTCAGGTGCAGTAGGTATTTTTCTGCCACAGAGGGCTTACAATTTACCTTTATACCTGAGGGAATGGAGGGTGAAAGAATATGCCCAAGGCCAGAAGGAGCATCAGCAAGGTTCAAATTCCCGTTTCTCTGGTTCTCAGCCTGCCACTCTAATCCCTAAACTGCTCCTCCACTCTGTTTATCAGTAGATTTTCGTATTTAATGGTTACTGTTTGACTTGGTGACTGTTAACTAATGTGGGGTTCTGATTTAGTTTTCATACGGGTTGTATAATTTGATGTTCCTGTCTCTCAAAACTGGATTACCATGGAAATGGTGAAGTTTTCATTTCCCTCCCTAAATAATAGAATCACGACTAGGGATTATAATTCAGTTGATAGGAGTTCCACAATCTACTGGATTCACTGTATGCTGCAGGTAGTAGGAAAATCTGTGTCACATTTTGATTAAGATCATGTCAGATTTCTTCAAATCCATTGCAATTTTGGCCAACAGCTGTGCCATTCCATTAAAAAAGGGTTCATTAACCAATCCATCCAATTTGCAGATTTTCTATTGTTTTGATAAATTTGTTTGCAAACCTCTTTTAGAGCAGTTCCTAAATACTTAGATAGGAAAGGAGTAGAAAAAATAATTCTGTATGTGAGAGGTCATTTCATGCTCAAATATCTTCCTGGTAAAAGATTCAAAGATAATGAGAGAGTTCACAAAAGTGCTGACTATGCCCCTTGCAACTCTGTTTAACTTGTATTTCAAAGCAGGGAAGGTTACAGAGACCCAGGGGCAAACAGATAGTCCCAGAAAGTAGAAACAAAGACAAGACAGATAATTACCGACCCAATCTAACTTCAGTTGTCATAAAGTTTATGGAAATACGTCTAAAGGAAGGCATAGTTATCTACTTAAATCAAGTTTATTACATGGCTCTGTATAATATAGCTTTACAGGTGTAGCCTTCACGGCTTCACCTCTATCAGCTCTTGGGCACAGGGACCCATGGAGAAGGTCTTGGACCAAGCATGGCCCCATGATCTCCCAGAGTCCCCACATCAGGAGTGGGGGGGGGGGGGGGGGATGGGACGGGACAGTCTTTCATGGCCTTTAAAGGTTTCTCATGCTGGGGCTCTTCTGCTTGTCAACCCAGTTGTTCCAGAAATCTCTACCCTCAAAACAAATCCAAAAATCAGTACAAAAACTACTTTCTTTCAGAAAAATTCAACCCTATCCTTCAGGTCTGCTCTTGTGGCAGGGACCTTCCTCCTCTGTGTCTATCCCCGGTACCTGTTTGGTTGGGGCAGGGTTTCTTCTTTCCTTTTGCACAGTTTCCCCTACTTAGTTGAGCTTCTGGAACGACTCTGTTCCTAGACAGAAACTCCACAGACTTCTCCTCTGCTGGCTAGCAAGGAGAAGGGTTTATTCCAGGTTCCCCTTCTCCTGGATTCCTTCCACTTGGAACCTTCCCTGTGAAAGGATAAGGCCCAATGGCACCACCCTGTGAAGAGAAAGATGCTCTGAGCACTGCAATTCCTGGAATCCCGTCTCCTTCTCTTCTGCATCAGATGGGTACAGACCTCTTATTCAGACTCAAAATCCCTCCCATTGGGGAGTGGGTATTTAATAGATTTGTATTAAAGTATATGGGTTAAATACTCCTATTTACACTAACATCACTACAGGGACCGAGTCTGAAAGAGGCCTTTGACACCTACTGCTGGCAAACAGGCCCGCTGAGACCAGGGCTGTCAAATCAGTAAGGGGCAACACTACTAGTAAGGGGCAGAATTTGGCATCTTCTTACATAAGGAAAAGAGAACTTTTCCACAGCTTCACATAGATGAGAGTATGGGAGTAAGACAGAAAGTTAGCTAAGCCAGCGCCTGCTTGAGGAATGGAATTTAGGAACCGGTGGCAAATGAAGATTACTCTGAAGATAAATTGACCAGAGGTATGTGGACTCAGTGCTTAGGTCAGTAGTTTTTAATCTCCTTAGGAGAAACATTGTGGAAAGATTTGAATGAGAAAAAAAATTCCTCTTTCTGGAGGATACCAAAAAATCTGTAATACGGTAGCGACAAAAGAAAAGGTAGAAAAAAAATGAAAGATGAAATGGAAAAATTAAGTCAAGTTTGGAAGTTATGCCTCCAAGCAAAAAAAGTGTAAAATTATGCATTTTAGGTTCTCAAACTCATTAGCCATGTAGCATTTAATAGGGCAACCAGCAGCAAAGGAAACTGGGGGCAATCATTTCAGATGACTGGAAAGGTGCCAGCGAGATAGTGCTGTGATGAAAACCTGCAAGTATGCTCAGATGTATAGAAGAGACAGCACCAAAAAGACAAAAAGCAATATTATCGCCCTTCTGCAGGATACTGGTGAGATAATTTGAATAACATGTTCAGCTCTCGAAGCCATATTGAGAAGGCATTGAGAGAATGGAGGGATTTTTTTCAGGATGGCTAACCAACGGATGCACAGTCCGCAGCAAAAGTCCTACATAAACGTAAGGAGCTCAAGTTCTAAGAAGGAAAGCAGTGAGATTTGATCAAAACATTCAAACACCTAGAAAGCTTCAATAAAGTTAGAAGAAAGACATTTTGCACAGGAAATGAAACTCAAGTCATAAGGAGGTTATAGCATGAAGCTGGAGAAAAGGAGGGTCATAAGACATATGAGTTTGGTAAATAGACAGAGGTGATAGCAGCCAAAGATATGACAGAAATCAGCAATGCTTGAAACATACGCAGAAAATGATGGTAAGGACAGAAGAAGGGAAGACGCAGAGCAAAGAAATAAGGGAGGGGTAGCTGGAAGAGGGCTGCCTAAGTTTTTGATTTAGGTATGTTGTAAACCCAGAACTGTAGCAGAGCAAAGAGGGAAGATGAGAACATAGACTTGTACTGAGCAGTGGTTCAGCCACATAGAACTGCCAGGAAGAGATGGCAAGGAGAAGAACCAGCACAGAGTAGTAGTAGGGCCTTGGTATGTTCCCAGGTATAACTAGCAGGAAGTGATAGGTTGCTTAGCATAAGGAGCAGGGCAACTTGGCTACATTCCCCGGCTAATGGCAATAAGGAGTCATCATCTGCAGGCAGGCAAGTTTGTACTGCTGACAAGTTCTCCTTTAGACAGTGGCAAGGGCAAGAAAGAACGACAACCAGAACTAGTGTAGTGGAGACAAGGGAAACTGAGCAGACTTAGGGCTTGATTCACTAAGCGTTCTATTTATTTATTTATTTCCCAAGGGCACAGAATGAAAAGAATAGCCTTAGTTGAATCAGGACCTACGTGGGCCAAATGTTTTTGATCTACTCATATCAGCTCAGTTACTAAGAGTAATAATTATTCTGGGCATATATATAAACTGCAGGTGTGCACAAGGGAAAACATTCAGAACTCTGTTGCCAGCAGCTTGAGCTATTCAAACTTTTATTAGCTTCCATTAGCTACACCTGAATGGTAGGACACTCTTAGCTATACCTCTGCAGAAAAGAAACCCAGGTGTGCCCAATTAAGCTCCTAGAAAAGCTGGAATGACTGAACATGCTATGCACAGGGGAATCTTAACATTTTTCTCTGGTGTATGCTAAAAGATTTGGTGGGAATGCAAAAAAAAAAAAAAGTCTTCAATAAAAAAAGAAATGGGATCCAAACAGATAGAAGAGCTGAAAATCACATTAAACGCTGCAATTCACATTTCACATAGTAGTTAAAAATGCTTCCTATAACCGAGGCTGCAGGCACATATGGAGGGTAATTTTATAACTGCAAGAGTAGGGGTAATGACTGTGAGCAACTTCTAATGCGCAGACTTGACCCCCACATTTTCAAAGCATAGGTCTTAAAATTCCTGGGTAAGTGACCTGACATGCACACAAATTCACCTGCATAGAGTTACACCTGCTCTTCAAAGGGTGAGAGTTACACCTGCTCTTCAAATGGTGTAACTTGTATGGGTTAATTTACACATTTTAAAAACAAACGCCTTTCCCCAGTGAACATGCAAGTATGCATGAAATTGGATTACACACATTCTTTTATGAACACTGAGCCCTGGGATATTTAACAACAGTCATTTACAAGCATATAACTGTATTTCAAGTGTGTAAATAGCTTTGAAAATTCATCCCACAATGTCCCCAGCAATGCCTCTAAATCAGATCAAAGTCCCCCCAAACTATCCATTAAAAAGCAAGAAAAACAGCATCCGTTCAAAATTATTTATATACAGCAAAAAACCCATTATCTGGGATACTTGAGGAACTGGTCCATGCCTGCTTATCTGTTATCTGACAGTCTCCTGATTCCTGCTCTAGACAGCAGCCTGCAAGGGAACAGGAGAGGAGGAGTGATGCAAGAGGAGACAGAGCACAGGGCACAAAGCAGAGAAAAGCTACTTTGCTCCATAATGTTGATTAGAGATACTGGGATTTGCTGGGTAATTTCAGATGACTCGGACTGGCCACTGTCAAAGACAGGATGCTGCCTGGGCTCGATAGACTTTTGGTCTGACCCAGCATGGCATTTCATATGTTCATATGATTAAACCATCTTGACCACAGTTACAAAAAGAAAGCCTTTCTGCTAGATGCCAGATAATTGATTTTCCAGTTGGTTCAGTGCTGGATAATGGGACCTTTAGTAGTATTTTTTCAAATAGTTACGTGAGGGTTATGCATGTACAGTTTGGATATAAATGAATATGTAGCCCTTGAGTGCAGTAAGCAAATTTTCAGGTCAGAAATATGAGCTTACCATTTCGTGCCTACTTCTATGTGAGTTAAAAGAAGGTGCTTCAAAGGCATTCCAGGATAGAGTTCAGAACTACACACATAATAACAGGGTCATTTATCAAAATGCATTAGGGCCCTAACGCAAGCTAAATGGGGTCTAACGTGAGTTGGACACACGATAAATATCGCAACGCAAGTTAGCATGCTAATTTTATTTTGAGTATGCAAATGAAAAGAGTTAATACAAATTAAGGTGTCCTTCCCCAATCCGTGATAGATTAACGCACCCTAACGGGACTTAACATCAGAAATAACGACACCTTTTTTTTGCATTAGAGGGAAAAGGTTTTTATCGCACATCACGGACATTATCACGAATCACTGCTATTATCACACACGTATGTGGTGGAGGTATACCCCATGTCTCCTTTTCCGCTGGTCCATCTGCTCATGCATTAAGGTCTCTGTTGATAATAGTTTCGGTGGCAGTGCTGGTGTTGGTGCTGGTGCCACTGCCAGTGCTAGTGCTAGTGCTATTGCTGGTGCTGTGCTGGCCTTGGCACGAGCTGATGTTTGGGCCTCCAAAAGAGGCATGAGGAGGCTGGTGAACTGCTCCTGCTGAGTGCCTGCTGACGAGTGGTTCCAGCATCTGCCTGTACTCGGGAGGCTGGTGCTGCTGCTGCTCCTCCTCCTCGTCTTCCTCCTCGCTGAACTGTGTCTGTGCATTCATCAGCAAGGGGTAACAGAAAAGTGCTGCTTTGCTGCTGGTTCCTGGGGCTTGACTGCTGGTCCCTGGAGCTTGATGGCTGGGACCAGCAGAGTCCTGGGTGAGAGCTGTGAAGCAAAGTACCAAAGCCAAGAAGCACAGGTGAGCCTCCATATGAAATTGCCTAATTCAGAATGGTTCGGGAGAACCGAAAAACGATCAAATGTTTTCCGAAATTTCATAAAAAATTCATTTTCGGGTTAGTGCGCTAGACCACTCACCTACTCTCCTCTCTCCAAACACCTGACATACCCTGAAAGAGGCATCTGCAGGAAGCCAGAGTATATAAACCAGAAAAATAACATGCCATGCATAATCAATGTGTGCCATGGAAAATGATGCACAATGCGTTGACACAATGCACGAAGCGATATATCATGCTTTGCGAAAATTGCCTATGTGATTTGGTAGACATGGTTAGCCTAACCACGCCCATTTTTTTAATCACTGGCGCTATTTCTGTATATTTATAGCAATTTGATGAATCTAGGCCTTAGCCACCTATTATTGTTATCTACCTAACTATTAATATCACTGCTTAACTACATATAACTAAAAACAGTTAATAGTGAAGTGGATAGTATAATGCTGGCTAACCTTTCCTTATCACTTCTTAGCTGCATTGTTGTAATAAACATCTACTTTTCATATGTATGTATGTATGTATGTATGTATGTATTTATTTATTTAGAAGTTTTTATATACCACACCATGGGGTAGTAGTCTATCCGTCTTGGCGGTTTACATAATAAAACATACACAATATCATTCACTTACATCATTTAAAATACAAATAATTACAGTGTCTTAATGACGGATACTTAATAACAGGCGGGTTTAAAGTTTATTGTAATAGGTTATAAGCACATGTAAATAGATATGTTTTCAATGCTTTTTTGAATTCATTACGGTTTACTGTTAGACGAATATATTCCGGAATGTATCCATAATATAGGACCTGCATCTGAAAAAGCTCGTTTTCTTGTCAGTGCCAGGCTTGCAGATTTTATTGATGGGATTTCCAAAATGCATTTGTCCATGGATCAAAGCTGGCTGTTAGGTTTATAGATTCTCAGTAAAGAACATAACAAGATTGAGTTAGGATTATGTAATAAGTTATGAATCATCGATAGAATTTTATATGATATTCGGTAGGGTATTGGAAGCCAGTGTAAATGGTACAGAATTGGTGTGATATGATCTCTCCATGGTGCATTGTATAACATTCGATCGGTTGTATTCTGCACAAGCTGCAGCGGTTGAATCGAAGACAGAGGTAGGCCACGGTATAAAGAATTACAATAATCTAACTGAGTAAGAATCAGTGCTTGGGTCACGAGACGAAAGTCATTTGGAAGCAATACCGGCTTAAGTTTCTTTAACATGTGAATTTTGAAAAATGATTTTTTTACTATTTCTGAAATGTTCTTGGTTAGAGATAATCTTGAATCTATGATCATTCCTAAGTTTTTTGCATGAAATTTATTGGGAATATGTTGATTTTCAAATATAAACGATTGAGGTGGTTGGTGAATTGACTCTGGTATGGTACTTACAGTAGCTGATTATGTTAAAAAATGCATATGATTGGCTCCAGGGCCGGTGCAAGGGGATTCGGCACCCTAGGCACCTTCAGCCTTGTGCTGCCTCCCCCCCCCCCCCCCGTCGTGCTGCCACCAGCCTGCCCCCGGTCGCAGCCCCGACTCTAGGGGCAGGGACCACATGCCGCCACTCCCCCATCCTCCCAACCTCCCCCCTCCACCCCAATAAAAACCTCACAAAACAACTTGTCCAGTGGGGAGCCCAGGAGTGATCTGCCGCTCCCGGGTCATTGGCTGCCACTAACCAAAATGGCGCCGGTGGCCTTCAGCCCCTACCATGTGACAGAGGCTACCGGTGCCATTGGTTGGCGCCTGTCACATGGTAGGGGCTAAAGGCCACCAGCGCCATTTTGGTTAGTGGCAGCTGAGGCCCCGGGAGCGTCATATCGCTCCCAGGTCCTCCGCTGGACCAGCAGGGGGGCGTCAGGAGGATGGCATGATGGGGGGGGGGGGGAAAGCAGGGTGAGGCGGGGGCTGGGCAGACTTTTGAAGGGGCACTTTTTGCCCTTTCAAAATTCTGCTGCCTGAAGTGGCCGCGAGCGGTGGTAGTGCCCCCTTAATCTCGGCGCCCTAGGCACAGGCCTAGCTCGCCTAGTGATTCCTCTAGCCCTGATTGGCTCAATGGTAGAAAGTGTCTTCTAGATGATAGAAAAAACATTTCCCACAATGGCAGCCTGCAGCAAGATTCTAAATTTCTCTGAGAAGAAGAAAAAATTCCTGGCCGGGGGGGGGGGGGGGGGGGGGGGAAGTGTGTCAATGTCAAGACCAGGCCATGAGCCTGGAGATCAAAAAGGAGTTTAACCGATAAGGATACTTGTAATCTGGAGTACAAATGTGCATTTGTAGGTTAAAGGCTGGGTGGGACTTATAGGCTATATTACTAAAGGCTTCAGTACATGTGCCTCATTTCCACAAAGGCCTAGCTCTTTTTGCAACTGTGTTTTCGAATCTATATTGGTAGGAGTTTATAAATGTAAAGTGCTTTATATGAGACTACGGATCAGAAAATTCCTATAACAGCTCTAACCCTTATATGAGTGACCATTGTGATAAGCAGATATGTGGGAGATGAGGGATAAGCAGAGCTTCACTTGTGAGAGGGCATGGTGTTATGGGGACCCCGTTGGCAGAGACTTGACCACTGTATCACCAGTAGATATCCACAGGCCATGGGTCACAAAAGAAAGGTCAGGGGAGGTCCGACGGACAGGTAGAGAGGGAAAGAAGGTGTTGCAAAGGTATCCTTGCACATACATCCTGACGTGTCTTTTAGATTTGTGATGGCCTCGGTCACAGAGTTATAAGTGCATGCACCCCTTGGACAAGGTAGTTTATTAAAGGAGAAACGAGATTGACCTTTATCTATCTGTGCTGTTTGTAAAGAGGGAGTCTCTGGAGGGATTTGAGATAAAAGGATTAGAGATGGTGTGAATCACAGGAAGTTTGTTCTCTGGGTAGCTCTGATTCATGGGTCATACAGCTTTATATGATATAGTGTTTTCAATGGTTGTAACAGTATGCACTGGGACATTGAAGCCCTGTAGACCCAATTCAGGGTGATATGGTGCCAGGAGCCAGAGCAAGAGCAGCTTCTTGAGGATAAGTGTACATCTTTGATGGTGGGGGGGGGGGGGGGGGGGGGAGTAAAGGGGAATTGGATTCAGACAGCAATCAAAGGACTTTTGGCCAGCTTGGGGGGGGGCCCTCCTGACCCCCACAAGACTTGCCAAAAGTCCAGCGGGGGTCCGGGAACGACCTCCTCTACTCGGGCCGTATTGCCAATATTCAAAATGGCGCCGGCACTACTTTTGCCCTCACTATGTCATACGGCCCAAAAGTCCCTGGGGGTCCAAGCGGGGGTCCGGGAGCGATCTCCTGCACTCGTGATGTCGGGTGACAGGAACCAAAATGGCGCCGGCGCTACCTTTGCCCTGTCATATGGTAAGGGCAAAGGGCCACCGGCGCCATTTCTATTAACGTGGCCCGAGAGCGGGAGATCGCGCCGGGACCCCCCCCCACTGGACCCCAGTTAATTTAAAACATTTTGGGGGGGTTCGGGAGGGTGGGGGATTTGTTTTAAAGGGTCGGGGGTGGGTTTTAGGGTTGTTTTGGTGTGCCGGTTTTCCCGCCGATTTACGATTTGACGATTTTTTAACAAAAAAAAACCATGACGATCAGATTTCCCTCTCCCCCAGCCAAAATCGATCGTTAAGACGATCGATCACACGATTCACATCCCTACTAAATATCACCTGCGCCATAATGCCCTCACCCTAAATAGGTATTTATATCTCTATGGGAGGCCCACCTAGTAACTCGAGGTGAGGTTTAGGTATTAGTGTAGGGGTATCAGTGTAGGGGTTAGCTTGATGGACGCTCTACCTTGGTAACATTGCGAGAACATTGCACAAATCTCATCTTTGAGTGAGTTTCCTCACTCCGAGGGTTAACAAATCTTCACAAGAGAGCACTGTTCTGTTTGTACATCTCACTTTGAATGTCAAAGTGGCCCCTAACCCCTGCACTAATACCTAAACCTCACCTCGAGTTACTAGGTGGGCCTCCCATAGAGATATAAATACCTATCTAGGGTGAGGGCATTATGGCTAGTCTCTCCCTCTCCCTCTCCCTCTCCCTCTCCTTCTTCTTCCCTCTCCCCAATGTTCTGGGAGCCTCAAAAGTACTAACAGAGGCATTGGAGAGCACATCACACAATGCAAATCAAGCCTTAACACATGCAAAAGCACATTTGATAAATGAACACCTCAACTAGTTAAATCATCACCCTGTCAGCATCAATCCTTAAAAAACCCCACCAACTAGCCTATTTTTTTTATTTCATTACTTATATGCCATCCATAGCAGTAGTAAAGTTACTAGGCAGGGGACTCTGGTTGGTGTGCTTGTGTGCTTTCAACATTTATGTGCACATTTCATTTAAAATCCCAAAATGCCCATGTCCCTCCCATGCCTCACCCAGACTATGCCCATGTCCCGCCCCTTTTTTCAACTTCTTATTTGTGGGCACATGATGAGATACACACGTACGTGTGCATCTTTTAATATCTGTGCAGCATGCCCCGGCCTGACTTGTGTGAGTAACTCCAAGTTTTGGCACGTGTTGGGCTTTTATAATTCACCTATATTTGCATGATCATCTGCTACTTTGTATGCATGCATTTCTTTTAATATTCACTTTTTAATGTACATGTGTACTGCTGAAGCAGACTGTGGGAGACAATATTAACAGCTATATATTAACATGTTAGGGCATATTAAATGAAGCACAATAAGAACATAAGAACATAAGAAAATGCCATACTGAGTCAGACCAAGGGCCCATCAAGCCCAGCATCCTGTTTCCAACAGTGGCCAATCCTGGCAAGTACTTCAAAAAACTAAGTCTATTCCATGTTACCATTGCTAATGGCTGTGGCTATTCTCTAAGTGAACTTAATAGCAGGTAATGGACTTCTCCTCCAAGAACTTATCCAATCCTTTTTTAAACACAAGCTATACTAACTGCACTAACCACATCCTCTGGCAACAAATTCTAGAGTTTAATTGTGCGTTGAGTAAAAAAAGAACTTTCTCCGATTAGTTTTAAATGTGCCCCATGCTAACTTCATGGAGTGTCCCCTAGTCTTTCTATTATCCGAAAGAGTAAATAACCGATTCACATCTACCCGTTCTAGATCTCTCATGATTTTAAATAGGGATGTGAATCATGTGCCCGATCGTTTTAACGATCGGGTTCGGCTGGAGGGAGAACAAAATCTGATCGGTAGAGATGTGAATCGGAATCTGTTCCGATTCCAATTCACATTGCTAATTTTTTTTTAGTGAGGCCCAAGCAGATAAAAAAAAACCTCCCCGACCCTTTAAAATTGACCCCTTGTTTTTTTTGTTTGTTTTTAAAAAATTTATTAATCGCTTAACGCAATTGGCCTAAGTGATGTACATAATTACATACACAACATTTACAATGAACATTTAACAAAAACTAAAACTCAACTTAGCTTCCCCCATCCTCCCGAACCCCCCCAAAATCTTTTACATGTACCTGGTGGTCTACTGGGGGGGGGGGGGGTTCGGGAGCCATCCCCTGCACTCATACCCTCTGTGCCGGTATCAAATGGCGCCGATAGCCTCTAACCTACTATGTCACAGGGGCTACCGGTGCAATTGGTCAGCCCCTGTCACATGGCCATCGGCACATCTTGTGCTCCTACCATGTGACAGGGGCTGACCAATGGCACCGGTAGCCCCTGTGACATAGTAAGGGCAAAGGCTATCGGCGCCATTTTGCTTACTGGCAGCCGACGCCAAGTGAAGGAGATCGCTCCCGGACCCCCGCTGGACCCCCAGGGCCTTTTGGAAAGTCTGGGGGGACCCTCTGACCCCCACAAACTTGCCAAAAGTTCAGCGGGGGTCCGGGAGCGACCTCCTGCACTCTGGCTGTCGGATGCCAGTACTCAAAATGGCGCCGATCGCTGCCCCTGTGACATAGTGAGGGCAAAGGCGATCGGCGCCATTTTGAGTACTGGCATCCTACAGCCAGAGTGCAGGAGGTCGCTCCCGGACCCCCGCTGAACTTTTGGCAAGTTCTGTGGGGGTCAGAGGGTCCCCCAAGACTTGCCAAAAGGCCCTGGGGGCCCAGCGGGGGTCCGGGAGCGATCTCCTTCACTCGGGCCATCGGCTGCCAGTAAGCAAAATGGCGCCGATCGCCTTTGCCCTCACTATGGCACAGGGGCCGACCGTCGGTCCCTGTGACATAGTGAGGGCAAAGGCGATCGGTGCCATTTTGAAACCAGTCCAGCACCGAGGGTGTGAGTGCAGGGGATGGATCCCAGACCCCCCGCTAGACCACCAGGTACATGTAAAAGGTTTTGGAAGGTGGGGGAAACAAAGGGGTCATTTGTAAAGGGTCGGGGTGGGTTTTTTTTATTGGGCTATTGGCGCCATTTTTATTAATGGCAGCCGACGGCCCGAGAGTGGGAGATCACTCACGGGACTCCCAGTAGATCACCAGGTATTTCCAAAAGGTTTTGGGGGTGGTCGGGAGGGTGGGGGAAGGTAAGGGATTAGTTTTAAAGGGTCAGGTGGGTTTAGGTGGAGTTTTGGTGTGCCGGTTTTCCCGCCCTCCCCCCAAATAACTCCCGTTAGTGGGACACTAACCCCATTAACGATTTTTCACGATAAATCGGGGGAATTTCTATTGTTTCGCGCAGTCTAATGATTTTTGACGATTTAAATAATATCTGACGTTTTTTTTAAATCGTCAAAATCAATTCACAATCCCTAATTTTAAACATCTCTATCATATCCCCCCTCAGTCGTCTCTTCTCCAAGCTGAAAAGTCCTAACCTCTTTAGTCTTTCCTCATAGGGGAGCTGTTCCATTCCCCTTATCATTTGGTAGCCCTTCTCTGTACCTTCTCCATCGCAATTACCGGTATAATGTTTTTTGAGATGCGGCGACCAGAATTGTATACAGTATTCAAGGTGCGGTCTCACCATAGAGCGATACAGAGGCATTATGACATTTTCCGTTCTATTAACCATTCCCTTCTTAATAATTCCTAACATTCTATTTGCTTTTTTGACTGCAGCAGCACACTAAACTGATGATTTCAATGTGTTATCCACTATGACACCTAGATCTCAATGTGATGCAGGAAAGTAGTTCTGGTTCAGATCTGCTTCTGTACAGAAATATTTTGTAAGATTGATAAACATTTGAATAAACTAAAGATCATGATCCAGGTTTCTATACAACAGAAATGTCAGTGCTTTTTAATTGCCCAGGATTAGTATTTTATTAGAGAGCAAGTGGCATTGATTAAAAGGGGATTAGAAAGAGAAATGCCACCATGTCTGAATTATGTTGACAGTTAACACAGCCAATGTTTTCACAGTCATGCTGTAACCGATATAAAATGACTGAAAATTACTGTGCATTCATGCTTGCCGATTTCACCACTAAGTAAACCAGCACATATACTAAAAATAGTGACCTTGGCTAGAGTAGGCAGGAAGGAGATGACAAAATGGTCATATTTATATATTGAATCCCAAAATACAGGAGGTGGTGCAGTAATCAGGCAAGATCCTTATGGACAATTGCAAGACAAAGGAAACCATATAATTCAAATTATTTTGGACATGAGAAAAGCACACATTCACAATTTAAAAACTACCAGAAAAGGCTTTGGAAAACATGTGGAGTTTGTAACTGAACATTTGTTATTAGAGAATATAAACCATGCAAGGGTTAATAACAAAACCAGATTTTCTAAACTGGAATGCAACTTTAAGTGCTGAAACGGATGTAAAAAACACTTTAAAAGTTAATAAACCCCTTGTAAACTGCAGTTCTACAACATCAAAGGAATTGTTTTTATTATATTCTCTTAATTTTGTATTCATCTGATGTTTGACAGAGATGAGAAAGCCTGCATTTTTTTAATGTAAAATAAACGTGGATGGAGGATCACAGAATATGTAGTTACAGGAGTTATCAGCCGACAATGGAACGAATAGGTGCAGCAGGTCTGACAGACTATAGAAAGGCCAAGTGAGCTTTGTGAACAGAAGAAGTGAGTTGAGGTTCCTATGGACACCAATATAATGAAAAAACACCAAGAGCATAAACTATTTTTTGACCACTGTATTAAGTTACTGTTGTCATGGGGGTCACCAGTTCTGAAGTGCCTGAAGCTAAATGCATTATTATACAGTACATGTGAAAACATTTTAGATTTCAAAGGGAATATGATTTGCTTTTGGCAGAAATATTTGTTTTGCTATGTCCTCTTGGTTTTGCCTTGACAAAGTTCCATTTAGTACTGGATTTCTCTCATAAGTTTTGCAGTGAACTAGGCCCTGGGAAATACTCATAGAATAGACTGAAGTTGTGTTTGCCAGCTATTGAAATATATTTTATTTCCCTTCTGTGTGAATGCAATTCCAGGAGCAGTTCCTTGCAAGAATTGTCACTTGCAGAGACTGTGGAATGTTAAGCCCTCTAGGTAAAACTACAATAAATGACCAGGTGATCACATTTGAACCATAGTGGAAATAAAAATGTGCATACTGGTATGACATTTAAGCTACAGATAATTCTTCGAGTCCTTGGTGGCCTAATTTTTGTGTTATTGCTATTAATTATATTCAATATTTATTTTATTTTATTTATTTATTTATTGAGTTTTATATACCGTCGTTTGGTTTCGCCATCACAATAATATATTTGTGTAGATTGATTATCCTCTGAATATGAACTATTTGAATATATAGCATTTTCAGCATACTCTCTGTCCCCTAGGTCCATGCTTGAATACAAAATAGAATTTATTGGAATTTAATAGTATTAGTAACAATAAAAGAAGCAAAATACAATCCAACAAGTACAACAAAAATAGTGACACAGTATCATTTTAAATTCTACAGTAGATGTATTGCCTAAATATGTCATACCAAGCCAAGATCTGGCTTAATGGGATTTGCTGGGTACTTATGTTCCAGAATGGCCACTGTAGGAGACAGGATGCTGTGCTCGATGGACCTTGGGCTGACTCAGCATGGCCTTGTAACCTATTTTCCTCAAGCTTCCTACTGCTTGATTTTGATTTTATTTGTAAACCGTTGTGATGGTTTCACCCGACGACAGCATATAAAATGAATAAATAAATAAATAAATAAATAAATAGGATGTACCGAGAAGTTCTAGCAAACGTTTTGTGTGATTACAGTTTGCAGTCTGTAGTTTATATGTATTAGTGCCTAGTACTATATCTATACATGCAATAAAAATAACAAAACAGAAAGGAAACAAAACCTTGCAAATAGATTTTTCTTAGTCAGATTACTCAGTGGTAAAAGTGGTATTTCTAAACTGGAAATACATCACATGAAAAACTCTTTCTTCCTTCATGGGGAGGAGGAGTGTGCCTCTTCTAGCAGTTGTATTCTTCTGGACCATTCAGTCTCACTAACGCAATCTGAAGGAATATTCCAACATAAGCAACAACCTCGCATTAACTTTCAGGTTAGCTTTTTGTCAACATTGGCCCTCCCCCGCCCTTCATTCTTTAAAAAGCCTGAAAATGTTGTGCTTAGAAAACTTCAGGCATGTAAAGTAAGTTGTTTTATTTTTAACAAGTTCTCCTTTCATCTTACAATTTCTTGCTAAGGGATTTGCTTCTACTGTCAGGGGCTAATGTATGGGACCCTATTTTATTTTTTTAATTCCACGTTTTGCCACTTCAAAGTAGATGACAATCAGGTACTGTGGGTATTTCCCTATCCCCAAAAGGGTTTATAATCTTACCTGAGGCAATGGAGGGTAAAGTGACTTGTCCAAGGTCATAAGAGCAGCTGTGAGATTTGAACCCAGGTTTCCTTGGCTTGTAGCTTGGCTGCTCTAATCATTGGGATACTCCTTCATTCATTATTGTGCTATGAAGAAGTTTTCTCAATGGAATCCATTTTATTTTTTGCTAAGGTGGCTGGTTCTCCATTCAGATTTATAGTACTTGGTAGTGACAGTGGTTCAACAATTCACAGGGAAGGTAACTTTAAAACAAGTGCATGCACATCCATATATATGTGTATATGGGAGTGTAGCTGCATACGCTGAAATCATACCCTGCACGCAAGTATGTTATAAAATAGGCCTTACACTGCTCATGTAACTTTAAGCATTTATTTGAAAACCTGGGAATTGTTGGCATTTACACGCACAAGTGAGGAAATTTTATAACATGCATGCATGAAGAAAATGACCAGTTTAACCAGTTCATCCACACGTTTGCCCAGTCTATATCTAGATCATCAAGACCCCATGGTCCTTTAGCCTGCTCTCCCCTCAGCTTACCCAGGTCCCTCAAGCACTTTATATGTGGCTAAAAATAGTTTTATTCAGACTCACACCTCATCCATAGCAGAAGTAAATCTGTGTAGAAATGAACAGGCCATGAGTCACCTTTACTTCGCTACATGAGTGCTTATCTCTTTGTCCCACCTTAGAACACCCATGAACCTCCCCCATTCTGCCTCTTTTTTACTCATTGTGAGATATTCGCACATTTAGAGACTATGGAGTCTCCACCAGAAGTCCCTAGCTCCCAGCCCTTGGGTAGACAGTAGGGGTGTGCATTCGGATTGACCGCATTAGTAAAACGCAACTCATATTTTTTTTTTACTTAAAAAATTGATTCGACATAAACGATCGGATTTCCCACATATCGAACATAGATATGTTCGATATGTGGGAAATCGCGATTGTTGAGCCAAAATAAAAATATAAACCCCCTCACCCTCCTAGACCCCCCCCCCCGACTTACCACAACTCCCTGGTGATGGAGCGAGGAGTGAGGACGCCATTTCTGCAATCCTTGGCGAGAAGCATGTGACGTCGGCGGCACGTCGAGTGACGCCGGCGTCACGTGATTCCCGGCTCGTTCGCGCCGGACGGCTCGTTCGGCCCAAAAGAACTTTTGGCCAGCTTGGGGGGGCCTCCTGACCCCCTCAAGCTGGCCAAAAGTTCTTTTTGGGCCGAACGAGCCGTACGGCGCGAACGAGCCGGGGAATCACGTGGCGCCGCGTCACTCAGACGCGACGTCACGTGATTCCCGGCAAGTTCGCGCCGGACGGCTCGTTCGGCGCGAACAAGCCGGGAATCACGTGACGCCGACGTCACGTGATTCCCGGCAAGTTCGCGCCGGACGGCTCGTTCGGCCCAAAAAGAACTTTTGGCCAGCTTGAGGGGGTCAGGAGGCCCCCCCAAGCTGGCCAAAAGTTCTTTTTGGGCCGAACGAGCCGTCCGGCGCGAACTTGCCGGGAATCACGTGGCGCCCGCGTCACTCAGACGCGACGTCACGTGATTCCCGGCTCGTTCGCGCCGGACGGCTCGTTCGGCCCAAAAAGAACTTTTGGCCAGCTTGGGGGGGTCAGGAGGCCCCCCCAAGCTGGCCAAAAGTTCTTTTTTGGGCCGAACGAGCCGGGAATCACGTGACGCCGCGTCACTCGACGTGCCACCGACGTCACATGCTTCTCGCCAAGGATTGCAGAAATGACGTCCTCACTCCTCGCTCGATCACCAGGGAGTTGTGGTAAGTCTGGGGGGGGATTAAGGAGGGTGAGGGGTTTAATTTTTTTTTTGCACATATGTACATATACCCAACTCATTGGATTTTTTTTTATGTCCATATTGGCCGCAAGTGGGGACCCCCTTTCGGACATAAAAAATATGAACATAAAATTTTGCTCTGCACATCCCTAGTAGACAGCTGCAAGAGGGATATACCATTCTGATCAGCACCTCCCCCAAAGGTTGTTGGAATTGGAAATCACCTTAGGCCCAAGAGGGGTAGTTTAGGGGAGCTGGGGGCCGTTTGCTTTCAGAAGGGAAGGATATGTATCATGTGTGGTCTCTGAGTTAGGCCCCCCAATCTGTCATAGTTATAGGAAGGCATATCTTGCCAGCTCCTTTAATAGGACTGCAAGGAAGAGGGCTATTGAGAAGAATTTTTACAGTTTTTTCTGGTTACTACATTTTTGACCTGTACCATTCATGGCAGGTTATATCCTTTGCCCAGAGTGGTCAGGAGGAACTCTATACCTTGTTAACCAGCATACGAGGGTTATAGTACCCTGTGGTGAAAAGAGATCCTGATTAACATTTTTGCACGTTTTATATTTTTTCACATTTTGGAGAAAGGGAGAATTTTTCTGCCCCCTTATTTTCCCTGAACTGGTCTCTCCTGGCAACATTTTCCATTATAGGTCTTTCTGCCTGGGAGGCCAGCATCGACTATTGAACAGGAAACATCATCAGAGAAAATCATCTGGAGACACCCAATGGAGTTTCCACCCTGGGACACGAGACACTGCCTGGTGAAGTTTGAGATTCAACGTGGACCTCAGGTACTGTGGGAAGGGATCCAATCAAAGTTAGGATACCAACAGCCCTCTTGGGACAATTATCATTCCTCACCATGGAGAATAAGTCAGTTCCAAGCCCCTGCCTGGAGAGACACATCCACAAAGGGAGAGCAGACAAATCCTGACTTATGTAAATCTGGGGACACTGGAAGTAACTGGGCACTTTATATTTTGCATCTATTGATTCTTTTCTGAGGAATTACAGTAAACTTTGATTTGAACACCCATCCAGTGAGTCCTGCCTGGTTTGTAAGTGTACCTATCCCAAAGAGCTATGGGAACATACTCACATGCAATATCTTGTGGCCAAGAAAGTTTGCCTTCACCCGCATAGAAAGAACCCACACTTTGGGGACAAAGGTGAGGAGAATGAGGAGTATGAAGACAGCCCCAGTTATAAATTATTTTGTGTATCTTGGAAATAGTGGCAATCTAGAACAAAGGTCACAGGTACTTGTGCGTGTATGTGGCAGGTTTATAAAATGGGTTGGATACGCGTGTATGCTAGATGCACGTGCATCTGCATTTTTGGGCATGAAGATCTCTTTTAAAATTCACCTTTAATTACATTGCACTTGTTCACTATTGTGGTCTTTCTTTTAGCTCTATCTTTGATGAAAGCCAATCCATTTGGTAGCAAACATATTTTATTAAATATGCTCTAGACGTTTGGTTTGATCTTTCTCTAATTCAAATGAACATATTAACCTCACACTTAATGTATTTTTTTACTTGAATTGAGCGCTTATGAGAGATGACTGACAGCAGTGGAAACTGAAATTTGTGCAGTCTATGGCCTTTCTGCTGAGACTGCCAACCATGGTGTTAATCAATGCCATACTGTGTTGGTGTTTTCTTAACATGATTTCAGTGCCTGACCCCGGGAGACTGAACTGAGACCACCAACTCATTTCACATAGGCCACCAAATAGCTTTCACTTCCCAATGATTTCTGATCAACAATGCCCTGAACTGAATTGAACTTTTGACATAGAGGTGAAAGGCTTTGTAACTCTGTGCTACTCTCTTACTACGTACAGACTCCTTCAGACTAAATGAATGTTTTTGGAATTTTGACTCTGCAAGACCATTCCTCTTTAGTTCTCATCATTTGCCCATTTGGTATGTACTTTATTAGATGAAGTTGAAAAACTGTTTGCCATAAGAATAATATTCGGCCTATCAAATTTTCTGTAAATTTGTATGAACATTGTCTTTCATATAAATTTTTAAATTTAAAAAGGAGAATATTGGTGAAGTGAATTCTATTGCCAATTATTCATGTATTTATCTGTAAAAGTGACCACCTTGAATGGGAACCCAAAAACTGTTAGATCACAGAATGTTTATTAATACAATGTAGCCCCCTACTTTGATGTTAGGACTGAATTGGTGCAGGGGACACACTCAGTACCAGAGCTAAGTCCCAGTTCACTTGCACCAGTCCTTTCAAATCCCGGGGTGTGGATTCCCTTGATTGGGATGGGGGAAGGGGAAGCTTAACCTCCTGGACCAAGGCATGCAGTGGGATGGGGAACCCAGTTTAAATCAATCACCTCTCATAGTACTCACAGATGTCACTCTCAGAAAGCTGGGTCTCACATTGGAAAAACAGACAGAGGATTGGAGTGGTGTTCAAAATACGTTTAATGTAACTTAATATAAGGTCCAGTCAAAAATAGCAAAAGCATCAAAATACAAAGGAAAATGAAAACTCCAAGTGACTAAGTTCCTTCTCTTTTCTCAACCTCTGAGCCAGTGTCCAGAATCCTTTCCCAGTGGGTGGGTGGGGGGAGAAAAAAACTAAAACTCTTCTCCAAGGGCATGGAGGTGGTGGTGGGAAAAATCTCCCTCCCACTCACAGGCAAAACACAAAAACTGCTCTCCAAAATCAGTTCTTACTTGTGGGTCACTGCTAACTAGAGATGTGAATTGGAACCGGAATCTGATCAGTTCCGGTTCCGATCCAAATCTTAAAATTCTTATCGTCCGGCCCAATTTGTTTTTGATTATCAGCTGTGCCCGATCCGATAATAAAAAAACCCTCCCCACCCTCCCAAACCCCCAAAAAAGGTTTTAAAAATACCTGGTGGTCCAGTGGCGGCGCGGGGAGCAACCTCCCACCCTCAGGCCATCGGCTGCGTTAATAAAAATGGTGCCGATGGCCCTTTGCCCTTACCATGTGACAGGGGCCGGCCAATGGCACGGATACCCTGTCACATGGTAAGGGCAAAGGGCCATCGGTGCCATCTTTATGAGTGGCAGCCGACAGCCTGAGAGCAGGAGATCGCTCCCCGCGCCCCCACTGGACCACCAGGTAATTTTAAAAGGTTTTGGGGGGGGGTCGGGAGGGTGGGGGAGGCTAAGGGAGACATTTTAAAGGGTCAGGTGGGTTTATTTTAATCGGGCCATCGGCGCCATTTATATTAGTGGCAGCCAAAATGGCGCCGATGGCCCAAGAGCGGGAGATCGCGCCGGGACCCCCCATTGGATCCCCAGGTAATTTAAAACATTTTGGGGGGGTTTGGGAGGGTGGGGGATTAGTTTTAATGTAACTCCCCCTCTCCCCCGATTTACAATTTTTCACGATAAATCGGGGGAATTTCTATTGTATCGCGACTCTAACGATTTTTGACGATTTAAAAAATATCTGACAATTTTTTTAAATCGTCAAAAAACGATTCACATCCCTACTGCTAACCCTATTTCCATAGGGCCAGGGACAACAGTACCCAGGCAGCTGCAATTCTGCTTTAGCTAGGCACAGAGCATAAAGCCACAACCTACTCCTCTAAGGCAGGGGGTAAAAGCCTTCCCAGAATGGGAGCAAGACAATCACAGAACCCACTCTATTCAAAACACAAACGTCAACTCTCCAAACTCTTCTGGCACAAGTCATGGCCCTTCAGAACTGGGAGGGCACTAGTCGAGCCAAAGCTTTACCATAATCCAAAAATAACAGGGGGGACCTACTTGGGGTCTCTAGCAGCTACCGTCCTTCCGTTCTCAAAAGAAGACTACACTCAACCACAATGCTCATGCTCAGACTCCAGGTTATATAGCCTGAGCTGCACCAAGTTCAACTCCCAAGAGTGGGAAAACCTTAGGGATGGTCTTCAAAAGATGACAGCAGTCCCTTAGTGTAAATCCAAAGAAAAGGTGGCTAGGAATGGAAACAAAGGGTCTGTCACACTCAACCAAATACTAACTACCAGCAACTCAGCTACTCTTCTCTCTCCAAACGCCTGATATACCCTCAAAGAGGCAGCTGCAGGAGGCCAGTATACATAAACCAGAAAAATAATGTGCCAAGCATAAATCAATGCACGCCCCATAAAATGACATGTGACATGCTAACGCAACACGCAATTCAATAACGTATCGTACTTCATGAAAATTGCCTATGTGATGCAGTACACAGGAAATTCGATTAACCACATCCATTTTTTAATCACGGGCGCTATTTCTGCTATATTTATAGCATTTTGATGAATCTAGGCCCAAGTTTGCAAATTGGCAAGAATCGATTTTATGTTGTATTGTACAGCTCAGTCCAGATGTCTCAGATCTACATGTGTATAATGTCCAAAGTAATGTTCATGATAGTGCTAGATAAAAAGTTCAATGTGTCTTCAAAAATACAAAGTGCCTACGTAGCATTTAAATAATAAGATTCAGGTAAAGAATACTGAATGTTGGCAAGACAAAAGTTTCTTGTTCCTTGGACTCCAAAGACTAAAATATAGACTTTGGAGTCCAAGGAATGTAATATAGTGTGTCATTAGCTGCTAACAATGAGCAGTGGGCAGTTTGTTCCATTATTAATGTTGCCATCCAGCTCATTCCCTCTATAATGTGACAGGGGTACCCAATGGCACCGGTAGCCCCTATTACATGATGGGGCAAAGGGTGACGTATCATTTTGAATAAGGGCAGCCACTGGGCCCGGAAGTGGTAGGTCGTTCCCGGGTCTCCACCAAGGATATTTTGGTGATCCGGGGGGGGGGGGGGGGGGCTTGGGAGTGTGGGCTAGGTTGAAGCGGCATGAGCCAGCTAGTCATGAATAGTGTAAAAAAGGGGAAGGGTAGAGGCAGGTTCTCACAGCAGGATTTTTTTTTAAACAAAACTAATTAAAAACCTACGATCCTGAAATGATAGGAAAAACGAACCAAAATTATTTTTTTGTACCAACCCTAACACATAGCATATTTAAAGCATTTTAGAGAAAGTATTTTCAACTCAGCACACAAATAAACTGTGCAATTTGTTGTCAGGGGCTGAGATGAAAAAGTTAGCATAGCTGGGCTTAAAAAGGATTTAGACAAGTTCCTAGCGGAAAAGTCCATGATCCATTGCTAGCCATGTAGTTATGAAAACCACTGCTTAACTCTGATTATGAACATGAAGGATTGGATCTATTCCTTGGGATCCTGCCAGTTACTTCTCACTTAGATGGGCAACTGTCAGAGACAGGATGCTGAGCTTGATGGACCTTTGGTCTGACTCGTATTGCATTTCTTATATTCTTAGGTTCTATAACTTTGTGATGCTGAAAAGGGCAGACAAGAGCCCCATCTGCTCCTGCCCCATTGACTCTGGTTGTTAAAAAATGCTGCCAGCTCTTAAGGCCAGCCAGAACCAAATTGTTCTACAGCTATAAAGTAATATGTCCATAAAGTAGTTTGTGCGGGGGGGGGGGGGGGTAAATTTTAATTTGGTTTGTTTTTTGTTGTTTCTGGGGTTAGGGGTTTATTCGGGTTTTGGTTCATTTGATGTTATTTCAGTTCAGTTCAATTCCTAAACGAAAATAAGCATCACATAACCCCCACATAAAACAAAAAAATTGAGTAAAACATGACCACACTGCTGCTGCTTCAACTTCCGGGACTCCCCTGGACCTCTCTGCTCCCCTCCCCCCCCCCCCCCCTCTGCTAATAACCTGGACTATGGCTTTGATGGGCCAAGTCATGCCCATCTAGGTTCTTCTTAGGTCTCTCCATGCCCCCACCCCTCGGCAAATAATCCATGGCCACCCTGGTCCCCATTTATACATTCCATGGAGATTTTCAGCATAGAAAGGGGCAGAAGTGATTCCTGTTTACTTCTTCCCCACCAGCTTCCCTTAAAAATGGCACTAACCAGCCCTGAGAAATGGCACTATTCTTTTACCCGAATCAGTGGGGTAAGAGGGACTGGATATCATTTCTGCCCCTCTCAGCATCAGAGAGCTATGGAAAGGGGAGGTGCAAAGGGAACCATAAGGGGAAGCATGTTTTATTCCTGTCCAAATGAAAAACCCAAATATTTTTGTTTGTGGAGGCACCTCTATTGGGCTATTTCAGTTTCCAATAAATGGTAGTGCCTACTTTCCATTTTAAAAATGGTTGTGCATACAAAGGTCACACAGATATCATATCTGCTTTTCCTGCTGGCAGTTTTTTGCTAGTAAACAGCATGTGTAGAATTGAAAATCCTATTGCCATGCTTTCAGGTGAATTTTAAAAGTAATACACACAAAGCTGGGAGATACGCGGAAAAGTTGGGCCGGTGTGTGCCGTGTGGATTTTAAAAAGCACGTGCGTTCGCGCATATTTCCCGGTATACGCACAAAACATTTTTACTGATAAAAGGATGGGGCATAGGCATGGTTTGGGCACTGCATGGGCATTCCTGGATTTCTTAATGAAACCAGCGTGTAAGTATTTCCGCGCACAAGCGCATGTCGGGTCCCCTACCTTGTAACTTTACTTCTGCTATGGATGATGTGTAAGTCATAATACAAAAAAAACTAGGCTAGTTAATGGGGTTTTAGGTTTTGGGGCTAACAAAGTAAAAGAGAGGCTATTTAACTCGGGGGGTTGGTTAGGAGTCCTATTCTTTACCTGGGTGAACTGGGAATGAACTGGAGAAACTGGTAATTGTGTCGGCATACTTCAAAATCCCCCCTACTTACGCTAGAGAGACAGCTTTTGCCCGCACATACACCTGCCCATATAAAATTGAGCACACATCTTTGCACGTTCTGCCTATTTTTCCATACGTGCATATACTCTCATATGTTATAAAATGGTTGTGTCGACCGGCGTGAGCCAGTATACACGTGCACATGTGCGCCCACGTGCCGCTATCAAAGTTACCGTCCCTGTTTTCCAATCCTACCCTAAATATGCCCTCAGGAACACCTGCCTTAACTCCAGCTAAAATTCTGTCCTATCGATTCTCATGCATTTTTATAGCCAGAGGAATTGAGGATAATTTCCAAACAGCCAGATTAAGGGCCTCATTTTCTAAAGTATCGCAGGCCTGCGATACTTTAGGAAATGAGGGGCGGGGGGCCGAAAGGGGGGGCGGGCCTGCGCTAGCCGGCAGCAATTGCTGTCGGCTTCGCACCCAATAGCGCCACCATAGGAGGTGTAGCTATTGGGAGCAAAATAGGACGTGAAAAGGGCCTTACCTTTTCATCGTCCGCGGCGGCTTCGCGGAGTCGGCCCCGGTGATGCCCCAACTCCTCCTCTTCCGGGGCTGACTCCGCCCCCATTTTGGTATTGCACGCGAAAAGGGACATTTCGCGTGCAAAACATCCCTTACCGTGTACGATACATTTAGAAATAAGGACCTAAGTAGGGAAATAGATTGGAGGAAACACGTTTAATTGTTCATAGCACCATTCTAGATTTATTTGACAATGAGTATTGGAGCTGCCAGAATGAATGTAAAGATAATTAATATCCAACACAAACAAACCAATGCACTGGCATCACTTTTTTCTCTTTTTTGATAGATTTTTAACAATTAATACTTGATCCCCATAAATAACCAATACTGCACAACACCTTCACTCATCAAGTATAATCTCAGCCTTTCTGAACATGAAATCTGTTTTATCACACCAGCAGCTTGATGATCCTTTAGTCTATCTTTATATAACAAACCAACATTCTTTTTTTGATTTACAGTGTTGTGTAATACATTTTATTCCCACATATTCGTGAGGGGATGATCATGGTGGCCAATTAATCTGCTGGGAATAGCAGTGAATTTAATCTTCTATAATCTTTACATCAACGAGGACTACATTTGGCCACTGAATGGAACCATTTTTTATGAATGAAAATTTGCTTTAATCTGATTGTACTTTTCACAGTGAAGGTCCAGGGATTGGTACCTCAAAATAATCAATATGACTTTAAAAAGAGTGCCCCTTTTCCTTTTTAAAAACAAAATAGCTGCTGTGGCTTTAGCAGATGGAAGTTGGCCCTGAAGCAGCTATATGTCAGCGCAACGTGGCCACATCAGTGTTTCTCAAGCTAAGTACTGATCTTTTATTGTTATTAATGTAGGAAAGGACACTCAGGAATGTGGAAACTTGAAAGGGTTTTTGTTTTTTTTCCATGATAGCAGCTGAAGCCTGTGTGCAATGCACCGAAAGAAGTTTCATCTTCAGAAGGTTTTCCCTTTCTTTTTGAAAAAAAAAAAAAATCTCTATTATGCAGTTTCATTGCTTGAAGAGTAAAGGTGTTGTAGAGTACTGATATCTATGGGGATTCAAGTGTTAATCCTTAAAAAAAATATCCAAAAAAAAAGAGAAAACAATTGCACCAGTGTGTTTTTGTTTGTGTTGCTTGGTTTGTGCACTGGGAAGTTTTGATCACGTGTTAATATAATTACTATGAAATATTAAAACTACACAGGCAACTAAATGGTTAATTGTCTAGCAGGCTGAATTGATAGAATCTACTAGAAGCTAGGTCTATCTAGGCTGCAAATGCTGTAGTAGTAGAAACCCAGGCACTTACATAGCAGAGTCTGACTGGCAAGTTATGCAGGGCATCTAGGAGGGCTGGATGTTTGAGTAACATTCATGATAGTATCATTGGCTATTAGATTAATACAGGGATTTGTTGTTGGAAATGGTAAAGATGGGATGTGGGAGGGAAATAGGAGGTGATCCTGTATGCTCATGAACCCAAGATGCCGCTGAGAGTATCCTAGTCTATCTATCTATCTATGTGGGACATGTACACAGCACTACGCGTTCATGTCCCACATAGAAACCTGAGATCAGCCAACAAAGCACTCCTAACCGTCCCTTCAGTCAGGACAGCTAGGCTAACCCAAGTGAGAGAAAGGGCTTTATCCTTAGCAGGACCTATACTGTGGAACACCATGCCACTAGAGATCAGACTACAAAGAGACCTCAACACTTTTTAAAAAGTTTAAAAACCTGGCTTTTTAAACAAGCGGTTTACAAAGAGGAGAATTGAAAGTATAAAAACCCGGCAGAAGAACATCAGCACGCAGCACTTTTTTTCCAACACGTGTGTTTTTTTATTAGTTTATTATTTTAACTCACGGCTAACATAATAGAAATAGACAGAGCATGAGAATTATACTTGTAATAAAGTATGATACATGTATAAAAGGACAAGACATCACACTCATCAAATAATATTTATTATGAAATGAAATGATGTAACCGAACCTTAATGGCACTTGCTAGAATGTACTACCGACACATTTACCAACTTTAATTTATGTGCCTGTATGTAAACCGTTGTGATGGTATATAACTTCATGACGGTATAGAAAAGATTTTAAATAAATAAATAAATACAAATAAATAAAGTTAGCCAGAAAAGTATATCCCGCCAACTTTAGGACAGCCCTACAGTGTGACCAGAGTCAGTTGAATAACTTATATAGCTAACTGTGCTCCACCTGGAAACGCCTCCCGCCCGCCCCTGGAATGACTCCAATTTATTCTAAATTCTAGCTGCATAATGACTTATGTGGCTAGAATTTAGCCACATACAGCTTTGAATATAGCCGGGTAGCCATTTAGACGGATAACTTTTTAGTTATCCGTCTAAATGGCTTTTGAATATGACTTCAGTGTTTTTTTAGGGGCAACCTTCAGGAAGTCAATATTTTTTGGTAACAAGTGGTAAAGTGTTGGAGACTTTTTAACTAAATGAATAGAAAGATTTTGGTTTTTTAAACCATTGGAGGTAATTTGCAAAGAGTTACACATCTAAAAATGTGCATATATGTACATAAGTAGCCTGTAGTTGCATAATCACTATTTGATAGGGGTATGGGGTTATTTTTTATGCTTTATGTTTTGTGTCATTGTTTGCTTAATTTTGTCTTTAAAATGGTTCATTGGGATTTTTTTTTTTCCCTAATTTTGTAGTTAGCGTGGACTAACTGGCCTTAGTATACACTAAGGGGCAGATTTTCAAAGGGTTATGCGCGTACGATATGAGCGTAACCCCTGAAAAGCTGCCCCAAGCTTCCCCTGTGCGCACCAAGCCTATCTTGCATAGGCTCAGTAGCGCGCGCAAGTCCCGGGACGCGCCTATGTCCTGTGGCTTGCAAAAGGGGCGGGGCATGGGCGGTCTGGGGTGGGGGCATGGCCTGAGCCTCCAGGCACAGCAGCCATTGCCGCTGAGCCCGGGATCGTGGGCCGGCTGTTGGCCGGCAGGCATAACTTCAACAAAGGTAAGGGAGGGGGGGTTAGGTAGGGCTGGGGAGTGGGTTAGGTAGGGGAAGGGAGGGGAAGGTGCGGGGGGGGAAGGAAGGAAAGTTCCCTCCGAGGCCGCTCCGATTTCGGAGGCAGGCTGTGCAGCTCTGCTTGCGCAAGTTGCACAATTGTGCACCCCTTGCACGCACCAACCCTGGATTTTATAACATGCGCGCGGGCCCATGTTATAAAATCAGGCGTAGATTTGTTTGCGCCGGGTTGCACGAACAAATCTGCACCCATGCGCAGGTTTTAAAATCTGCCTTAAATGTAAGTTAGTGTGCACTAAATCCAGTTTGTACGCATGAACAGAACTTAGAGCCTTAGGGGCGGATTTTAAAAGCCCTGCGCGCGTAAATCCTTCCGGATTTACGCACGCAGGGCACTCGCACGCCGGCGCACCTATTTGCATAGGCTGCCGGCAAGAGTAAAGCCCCGGGATGCGCGTAAGTCCCGGGGCTTTCTAAAAGGGGCGTGTCGGGGCGTGGCTGGAGTGACGCGGCATTTCGGGGGCGGTGACGCGGGCGTGGTTTCGGCCTGGGGTGTTCCGTGGGCATGGCCGTGGCCTCCGGACCAGCCCCCGGGACCGGAACACGGAGCGGGGCTGCTAGCAGGCGGCGCGCAAAGTTAGGGGGGGGTTTAGATAGGGCCGGGGGGGGGGGGGGGGG
>NW_021820970.1:0-127134 GCF_901001135.1 Rhinatrema bivittatum
GGCGATTGGCGCCATTTTGAGTAATGGCATCGGATGGCCGGCGTGCAGGAGGTCGCTCCGGACACCGCTAGACTTTTGGCAAGTCTTGTGGGGGTCAGGAGGCCCCCCCAAGCTGGGCCAAAAGTCCCTGGGGGGTCCAACGGGGGTCCCGGAGCGACCTCCTGCACTCCGGCCGTCCGATGCCAGTACTCAAAAATGGCACCGATAGCCTTTGCCCATTCTATGTCACAGGGCTACCGGTGCCATTGGTCAGCCCCTGTCACATGGTAGGAGCACAAGATGGCGCTGATGACCATGTGACAGGGGCTGACCAATGGCACCGGTAGCCCCTGTGACAAAGGCTATCGGCGCCATGATGAAACCGGTACCGAGGGTGTGAGTGCAGGGGATGTCTCCGGACCCTCCACTGGACCACCAGGGAGTTTTGGTAAGTCTTGGGGGGGGGGGTCCAGGAGGGTGGGGGGTTTGTTTAAACTTTTATTAGGTGGCCGTATAATTCGGGGAAGATTCGTGTATTCGTGGGGAATCGCGATACGTTTCGCTTCCCCACGAATACTACGAATAGTGTAATATACGTTGCGGATCGCCAATACGGCAAAAACGAATGCACAACCCTATAACCATCACACCATACATGTTACCTCAATTTGTCCTTGGAAGCCAGATGTAGTCTTACCACTGTTCTTAGGGTCATAAGTGGCACTGCATGCAGGTTATTCCTATTGGCTACTCCTATTAACTTGTGGTGCCACTAGTTCATGCTTCTACTATCACTTCACTTTTTGGAAGTAAGAATCCTCAGTGTTTATCTCATACTTTTTTCAATTCTGTTAGTATTCTAGTTTTTACACCCATTTGAAGAGGGCATTCCATTCACTCACTACCCTTTCTGTGAAAAGAAAAAATCCTGACAATTTTCCTGGGTCTACCCCACTTGGATATTATATCATGACTCCTAGTTCTACAATTTCCTTTCCACCAAAACAGGTTTATTTGTGTGTTATTAATATAATTCAGAAGATATGTAACTGTCTCCATTACAGCCCCTGCTCCTTCCTTAATTCTGCAAAGGTATATGCATTTAGGTACTTATGACTAATCTCATATGCCTTTTGGTACAGAATCCATACCATTTTTGCTTGCCTTTCTCTGGACAGCCTCCAACCTGTCTATATCCTTCAGAAGTATGGTCTTCAGAACTGAACATAATATTCTAGATGAGGTCTCATCAACAATCATATAGAGGTATTATCACCTCTTTTGTTCAAATAGTTATACCTTTTTCTATGCATCAAGCGTTCCTCTAGCACTGGCCTGCTTTATCACTCTGTTTTTACTATTTTGAAATCATCAAACACTATCATCCTAAGCTCCTGGTCAGCACATATCCGCTTTTCACTCCTCATTGTGTGTGCTCTCAGATTTCTGTTTCCCAAATGCATGACTCTGCAGTTTTTCTTGACAAGGTTTACAAGATTAATCTTAAATTCTCCCTCAAGACAACACTACCTCCCCTACTTCGTTCCTCACTCCTTCCTTAGCTCCTGCAGTCCTCTGTCTGCAACTCTGTAATCTGTGCTTGTCACCTTGTGGTGGAATAGTCTTCCTGAATTGGTGTGCCATGCTCTCTCTCTCTATCTCTCTCTCCCTCTTACCATATTCAAATTCAACCTAAAAGCCCAGCTTTCTGAGTTTACATTTAAAATGTAAACCATTGTTCTACCTGTTCATGGCCCTCTTGATTTTAACCTTTTCTATAAAGTTCCTCTTCTGTATATTGTTTGTGTCTTTGGCTCGATTGTATGCTCCACGGAGAAAGGAATCTCTCCTGTATCCATGTAAATGTCCATATGGTACTGCAGACATCTTGTAACACTACAGAAATAATTAGTAGTTGTAGTAATGGTAGAAATATGGTAAATAAAATATGTTTGCTCTCTGACAATTAAGCACATGCTTTATTATCTGTTACAGATGAGAGCATTGCTCATTAAAAATATATGCTCACAATTTTCTATCACTTTTCTCATGTGTTCATCTCTCGTCCCTTAGACCCTTGCATTCTGCCTATAAGATAATGAAAACCATCTGTGAATGACCACTTGTTTTTCAAGCTGGAATATTGTGTGACCACAGCTCCAAATAGTACACCACAAACCAGATGCAGAAGAAAAGCAGTAGTTCATTTTAAGGTTACAGTTGTGATTGCCTATAATGGATTCATTGTTGCATCAACTATTAATTTTAACTAATCATCAAGATACACTTAGTTTTCTAAAGTATGAGCAATGTCATAGCATGTGAGTGCCACACTGTATCTTAACTCAAATGTATGTTGACTTATAGACCCACAGTCATAAATTATTCCCATTCTTGAACTTAGGAGTCAAATTGAAATAAAAAATGTATAGAAAAGGGATTAATTCTGGAACATATATGGAACCAGATCATTTGTGCGACCCTTATGTTAAAAGAGATTTTAAAAAGATTACACGCAGTACTAAGAGACTATTCATCAAACTATGATAAATATTGCATCAAATTGCAAAAGTCAAATATGGTGATAATATCAAGTCTAATTTAATTACATGAAAATTTATTTTACATTTGTATTCTGAATATTACAGAAAACAAAGTCTGCTCATTGTATTCAATGGCATTAGCTATGCATAAGCCACATACAAAGAAATAGATTTTATATAAACATTTCAGAAAAACAAGGAGGTGAGGTATCACTTAGGCTCACTGGATAGTGTCTGTCTCTTGGAGACTGGTGAGATCCCCACTTCTGTGCAACTAATGTCCATGAATACCTCGGAATGTAAGTATGTGTATTCTGAGAAACATATGTGTGTATGTATCCACAGCGGGTGATAAGGTGCACAAGTTTGCAAGTGTGCATGCATACCCCACTAAGGACTTGCAGCCCCTGCTTCATACTGGATGCTGCTGAACTGGAAGGAAGCCGGGATACAGATGGCCTGCAATAGCAAAATGTGAACCAGCTGAACTGGAGGGAGTCTGTGAGAGAGGAAGAAGGGGGAGAAGGGAAGGAATGTTTGAATCAGATCAGGCAGGGTGGGAGGTAGACGTAAGAGTGCTGGAATCAAGCTGGGGAGGGGATCTAGGGCAGGGTGATGGGGGGGTGGTCAGAATGTGCTGGGATAGGACTGGGGAGAGGGATGGGAGTGCTTCAGTAAGGGTATGCTGAGATTGGGAGGAGAAGGGATATTGGTGAGGAGATTCTAGAATCTGCTGGGGTCAGGCTGGGGAGAGAGGAAGGAAGTGCTAGGGTCAGACTGGGGAGAAGGGCTCTGAGTAGTGGCCTCTGGGAAATTTTACTGGGTATCAGCTAGCACGATATGATTTTTCATGCTTTATTTGTTAGTCACAAAATTTACCTGCAATGTCTGTAAAGCTACAGGGAACCATGATGGCGAGGAGCAAGGATTATTAGGGGAAGAAATGGAATAGTCACCACCAATACCAACCATGGAAACTAAAGCTTTAGTAACTATACTTTTACAATCCACCCCACGCATGGAGACATCACTCACCTCACCAAACAATTCATGATCTCAAGGTCCAGAAGAGAAGCAACTTCCTGACACTCTGGACGCATCAGAAAGGCAAAGCCCCTATGCATCTTTGATGAACTCCTTCCACCAGAGCATTAGCTGTATTGGGAGAAGTATAAATGAGCATGCGAAGTTGCAGTTACTCTGTCATCTCACAAATGACTGAAAACATGCATCAAAGTAGTCAAGAACATGCAGTTATGTCCCATCTATGCAACATGGCCAGAAAGACTTTGAAAATAGAGCACTCACAAACTATATCACCTTCTATACCCTTTTAATACAATACCATCTGCATCAGAAAATGCCATTAGTGCTCCTACCACTATAATTAGCTAGACTCATCGCTACCTCCACATGAATGCATAAAAATGTTTAATTTAATATTTCAAATATCTGTAGAAATATTTTTGATGTCTGCCATGCTTTCTACATGCTAGGAGAACATTATTCTAACACATCAGGATATGTAGACCTTGACTGAAACATCAAAAGAATGATGGCTGGGATATTATAATTACTACAGCCACAGGAGAATGAAAAGGTCCATACACTAGAAAATGCAGTGAGTTAAGAGAATTTAACAGACAAGATACAGCCTCATGACTGCTTGGCAGGGGTTTCAAGCCTTCTCTCGGGTCCTCCAATAAAAACCATTATGCTATTAATCTGTATTTTCCTGGTCCTTCTCAGCTGAAAACTCTAGGGGTGTGCATTTGTTTTCGCCGTATGGTGATCCGCAACGTATATTGCATTATTCATAGTATTCGTGGGGAAGCGAAACGTATCGCGATTCCCCATGAATACATGAATCTTCCCCGAATTATACGGCCACCTAAATAAAAATTTAAACAAACCCCCCACCCTCCTGAACCCCCCCAAGACTTACCAAAACTCCCGGGGGGTCCGCAAAGGCGGTCAGCGCCATTTTGAATACTGGCAGCAGATCGCCTTTGCCCTTACTATGTCACAGGGGCCGCGTCGGTACCTGTGACATAGTGAGGGCAAAGGCGATCAGCGCCATTTTGAGTAGTGACATCGGACGGACGGCAGGCAGGAGGTCACTCCCTGCCCCCTGCTGGACTTTTGGCAAGTCTTGTGGGGGTCAGGAGGCCCCCCCAAGCTGGCCAAAAGTCCCTGGGGGTCTCGGACCGACCTCCTGCACTCCGGCCGTCTGATGCCACTACTCAAAATGGCGCCGATAGCCTTTGCCCATACTATGTCACAGGGGCTACCGGTGCCATTGGTCAGCCCCTGTCACATGGTAGGAGCACAAGATGGCACCGATGGCCATGTGATAGGGGCTGACCAATGGCACCGGTAGCCCTGTGACAAAGGCTATCGGCGCCATGATGAAACCAGCACCGAGGGTGTGAGTGCAGGGGATGGTTCCCGGACCCCTGCTGGACCACCAGGGAGTTTTGGTAAGTCTTGGGGGGGTCAGGAGGGTGGGGGGTTGTAGTTAATTTGATTTTTAGCTGGCACACGAATAGAAATCGCCGTATTAACGCATCGGGGCGCCATACGGCCGAATGCAACGTATCTGCTCCCCGATGAACCCGAATCACGAATGCAACGCATGGCCTCCCTCTGCATCCCTAGAAAACTCCATTAAGGAACTCCTGGACTTAGACATCCTAGGTCTTAGCTCTCTCCACGTCTTCCTTTGTAATAACATGAGGTAAGGCTGACCTTTGGCCCCTCTTCCCTTTGAGATCATCAAGATACATTACACCATAGTTCAGGGCTGGATAAATACACCACAAATGTATTAGATAAACTGACAGGAGAATCTAACTGGGCACCAAAAGTTTGCATATATTAAACTCTCACCACTTTCCCAGAGTAATTCCTGAAGGAGTTGTCATCCCTAATGACAATCAACCTACACCAGGCCAGGGCACCATTCATAGCCAAATAATGTTATCCCTTTGGGCTCCTTCCCCATTCCATAACCCTCAAGCAGGTGCAAATGATTGCAGGTACTTTGTGCTTCTTAAGGGGAAGATTTTCAAAGGGTGTGCGGTACCCGGCGCGTGCACATGTACACCTGATTTTATAACTTGCACGCGCAAGTTATAAAATCGGGGGTTGGCGCGCTCAAGGGGAAGCACATTTGTGCACCTTGTGTGTGCCGAGCCCGTGCCGAGCCACGCTGCCTTCCCCCATTCCTTCCAAAGCCACTCCAAATCAGAACGGCCTTGGAGGGAACTTCCCTTACACCCCCACCCCAACTTCCCTTTCCTTCCCCTACCTCCCCCACCCTTTTCCCCCTACCTTTTTTGTCTTCTTGTTTTTTGTTTCTGAACTTAGAGTGGGTCAGAGACTCCAGGCACAGAGACTCCAGGCTGTGCCTGGAGTCTCTGACCCCACTCTGCCCCGCCCCTGGACCGCCCTGCCCCCACCCACCCCTTTCCCACCCCTTTAGTAAAGCCTCGGGACTTACAAGTGTCCCAGGGCTTTCCGTGCATCGCTGGGCCTTTTGAAAATAGGCCCGGCGTGCATAAGCCCTGTTACGTGCGTAAATCCTCCTTTTGAAAATCCGGCCCTAAGGATATGCATATAAAAACAAATTTGGGTTCAGCTCATCCATTCATTTCAACTTTTATTTTGGCGTATTGTTTCAGTTTGTTTCATTCATTTAGTTAGTTTTTTGCGCAAATTCAGGTTTATATGTATACTAGAGATGTGCTTCGTTTTTAGGAATCGGGTCTGGCTTCGGTCGACCGATTCGTTTAAAAGTTTAGTTTTTCACGTGTGTTTTGTTTTTTTTTACGAACGGAGTTAGTGCGCACTAACGGGGTTAGTGCGCTCAATGTTACCGTTAGTGCGCATTAACTAATGTTAGTGCGCACTGCCAAAAATTG
Source organism: Rhinatrema bivittatum (assembly GCF_901001135.1). NCBI lineage: Eukaryota > Metazoa > Chordata > Amphibia > Gymnophiona > Rhinatrematidae > Rhinatrema > Rhinatrema bivittatum. Next base: position 6,446 of record NW_021820970.1, read on the forward strand.
CAACTTTTAAGTAAAACGTATCAATTTTTAAGGAGTTCGTTAGCTAAATGTACGGTTCCCTGCTCCCACTGGTTCGCACCACCTGGAAAACAGGCAATGGGAATGTAGAATCAGTATTTTAAATCATCCGTAGTTAGTGCGCACTAACGGGGTTAGTGCGCTCAATGTTACCGTTAGTGCGCATTAACTAATGTTAGTGCGCACGGCCAAAAATTGCAACTTTTAAGTAAAACGTATCAATTTTTAAGGAGTTCGTTAGCTAAATGTACGGTTCCCTGCTCCCACTGGTTCGCACCACCTGGAAAACAGCCAATGGGAATGTAGAATCAGTATTTTAAATCATCCGTAGTAGTGCGCACTATCGCTGGGTTGTGCGCACTACCTAGGGTTAGTGCGCACTACCTTGAGCATGCTCTGTGAGGTCCCCGGAGGCCATTTTGCTTAAAATACACGCACTAATAATTATTTTCTTAGTACGTGCTGTTCTGAGACAGAGCGTGAGCAGTGAGCTGAGCAAGTGAGCAGCAGTGCACACAGTGCACACACACTACACAGCAAAAATCAACAGTTGATTCGAATCAACACAACGTTATCCTTGATTCGTTACCTATCATCAACTCTACCACTGTAAGTGTATAATATAATAAAAACATATAAGATTTTGTTTTAGTTTTTATACAGTATTACTTTAGTTAGCTACTTAGTTGGTTAAGTTAAATAGTTAATGCACTTTTTTTTTCGGTGAAGTAGCATAAAATAATATAAAATAATATTAAATGAAGTTACTTACATTAGGGGAAATTAAAAGTTTAACACAAAAGTACTTCATTAATTTTATGCTAATTTAGTGAAAAAAAAGTTTAACAGAGATTGTCAGTGTCAGACAGCTCCCTCCCTGCATGAGAGGCTGGCTGGCTTCACAGACAGGGGGGGGGGGGAGCTCAGCTGCCTGACCCTCACTGAACTGATAGTGTATAGGCCAGCAAGCCTCTCACTACGTAATGCGAATGGAGCTGTCTCCCTCACTGTGAGGGTGAGGGCTGAGACAGCTCCCTCCCTCCCTGTCTCAGCCCTCACCCTCACAGTGACAGTACACTATTCAGTTCAGTGGCAGGGACATGGGGGGAGGGGAGGAGTGAGGGTCAGGCAGCTGAGCTCCCCCCCCCCTGTCTGTGAAGCCAGCAAGCCTCTCACTACGTAATGCAGGCAGGGAGGGAGCTGTCTCAGCCCTCACTGTGAGGGTGAGGGCTGAGACAGCTCCCTCCCTGCCTGCATTACGTAGGGGGGGGGGGGGAGCTCAGCTGCCTGACCCTCACTCCTCCCCTCCCCCCATGTCCCTGCCACTGAACTGAATAGTGTACTGTCACTGTGAGGGTGAGGGCTGAGGGCTGGCTTCACAGACAGGGGGGAGCTGCCTAGCCCCTCCCTGCATTAGTGTGTGAGCTTCTGAACAAACAGCTGTCCTATAGCACATACTTTTTTTCATCTCTTTTTTATTTTCTCATGGTAGGATGGAACGTGAAAGGGAGTCTGGTGGTGACAGGGGGAGGGAGTCTGACTCCTCCCCACCGTCCTCCTCCAAGGTGGCAGCAAGGTCCAGGAAGCCCCGCTTTACCCAGGCCGACGTGGACCTCCTGGCCCGGCTCATGCTCCTGGATGAGGGGAACCTTTACACCCCCCCAGGCAGCAGGCCTAACCTGCAAAGGGAGACTGCTGCCTGGGCCTCTCTCCAGGAGGAGTTTTGCCGGCGGGCCTCCTACCCTCGTGAGGTGGAAGACCTGAAAAAGAAAGGTGAAAATAATAATGTTGATCATAATATTCAATTATAAATTATGTATATTATTTTGTCATTGAAAATTAAATAGAGTATGATAGTAATACTAGCTACAGTAGCTACTAGTAGCATACATTGAGTTATATAATTATAATGTAATAATTAACTACTATAAGTAATAAAAGTTATAATGTTAAGTAAATATATTTTAAAAAAACAGAAATACTAGTAGCTAGCTACTAGCTAGCTAGCTACTAGTGTACCACCCTTACCCTATACTATACTAGTATTAATACTTAATAACTAGACTACAAGGAAATAAAATTATCTGTGGTATATTATTGATATTTATATTTAATCGTTTTGAAATGGTGGTATTTGGGATTTTTTTGAAAGCCACATTGAAATATAAATAAAATAGTATTTATGTATAACTAACTTTTGTATGTTGCATAAAAAATAATCTAGTAGGTCAAGGCAAAACATGGGCATGTTGTAAAAATTAATCAATGTTATTCTTTTTCCTGTATATCCCTCTAATTTTCAGGTCGCCATCTGCGATTGCACGAGGGTAGGTGGCTCGAGGAGGTCCGCCGAACCGTGGCCCGTTCCGTGCCTGGTAAGTTGTTTTCAGAATACTACACAAGAACAACACACATTACACAAGTATTCAATTAATTGTAATGGAATTTGTGTTTAAAAATGTTTCTTTACTATAACAGTGAATGAATCATTGTGTCTGATCTCATTCTTGTTTTTAAAATTCTAACTGTTCTCTGAATTTTGATTTGTCTTGTACAGAACACACCCAGGCAGGGACGAGGCGGGGCTTCCTGGGCCTAGTGGGAGGCAGAGCTGTCACCAGAGGAGGACGGAGGCAGCAACCAGTAGTGGTCTAGGTAGGAAATAATATATCTCTTGGCACGGCCAGTAAAGTAGTATATATTATCTGAGGCTGAAAAACAAAATCTTTTTTTTTATATCAATCAGTTTTAGTGGCTGGGGATTGGGAATGGGGGGAAGTGTGTATTTATTTATTTGTATATATTAAATGACACTGAGTGGCTATGATAGTAAACTAAAGAATTGAAGGTGAAAAAAAAGAAGAGGTTTGTAGTGTATCTCCTACCATCATATTCTGTGTAACCTGAGATTGACTATTATTTCTCCTTCCAATCCTTCAAATTATGTATTCTCTCTAATCTATGTTGATAGATTTGATATCCCTCCACTCTCCCCCTCACTCCTTCTCCCCTGCAATGGACTCCTCATTTTTCTATAATCCTCAAGGTCAATAAACTAAATAAGGGGTAGATTATTTTATAAACTTGCTCGCACGCATCCAGTATTTGCTTTTTTATTTGTCATATCTGACTATGTGTAATGTATGTATAATGTATAGTTCTGTGTCTCATGTTGAATTATTATTTTTTTTTAATTTCTTTACAGGCCAAGATAAAGCTGCCAACCAGCCAGCGGCCCACCACTGAACCAGCACCACCACCAGCGCCAGCGCCAGTGCCAGCACCAGCACCAGCACTGCCGTACTTCCTCCAGGATCTCCTCCAACCTGTAAGTGCTGCTGTGCACAATATTCAAAGTTGGAGGAGATCCTGCAGGAAGTACGGCAGTTCAAGGCGAAATATGATGCCGACTTCATGATGTTGCAGCAGGGTCAGGCTCATGTGGAGAGGAGGTTGTTAGCCCTGGAGGAGGCCCCTCAGGAGCAGAGGGAAATGGCTTCTCCTCCTCATGAGATGCCTCATGAGGAGGAGGTGCCAGTTCCCTCTGCTTCAGAGCAGGTTTCTCCAGTGGCGGCACCCTCCTCTCCACATGAGCCTGACCCTGCTGCAACATCATGAAGTCAAGGCATCATATTTCGCCTTGACCTGGGCTGCTGGGCTGGTTTTTTTTTTTTTAATTTTTTTTTTTGACAAAAATGTTTGTCTAATTGTTAATGTCTAATAGTTAAATATTGTAAAAAAAATAAATGTGTTAACATTGTGCAAAATGTTTGTTTGTTCTTTTTTATATATTATTTTATTAGTCATTTAACTAATAATAATTATTCAAAATAATATAGTATGGTACTACTAAATTACAAAGAGCAGACATGTACGGATGTATGTCTATTATAATCCAACATATTTCATTGTTTTAGTAGTAACTAAGTTAGTCATACACTTCCATACAACATTCAGTCTGGCTGAATTAGCACAAGTTGTATACTTGTGAGCAGTAGCGCCAACGTCAAGGCTTCAACCGTGGCTACTGACCATTCACACATCTTTCAACCTGGCCAATACAATATTGTGCACTGTGTGCAGTGTGTGCAGCACTCAAGCTACTGCAATGACTCACACGTCAATGCCAAAAATTGCTCCATGACCAAGACAGCCATTTGAAGCAAAAACTTTAATGCTTGTGATACTAAAGTAGGAGTAAGGACTAGGAGAAAGCAGACTCATGAACAAAAAATCCTTCAGAAATGTACAACTTCTGGGTGCTCAGTTTTCTCTTTTTATTACACTCAAGGGTGTTTGTATATATTTGGTTAATCAATATATTGTTACAGTAGTGGATATAACAGTAACAGTTTATATCCAACTAGTAGCTAGTAGTAGTAGCTACTAGTTGGATATAAACTGGATATCCAAGTAGTAGCTAGTAGTAGTAGCTAGCTAGTAGCTAGCTACTACTAGTACAACCACTAGCTACTTAGTTAGAGTATCAACCTCTCTGTGCACTGTAAGTGCAATTTTATATTGTATTGGCCTGAAATTCTTTCATACTTCATTCACACAATCATGCTGTCGGAGATGGACGCTGAGGCAGAAGAACCCAGCGAGGACTTGCCTGCCTCAGAGGTGGACACTGGGGGAAAGGAGCCTGGGAGTGAGAAGCCTGTGTTGGAGACGCAGCAGGACAGAGTGTTCATGTCTTGTGACTCCCAGACTGGCTTCTCCTGTGGGCCACAAGAGGCAGCAGCGGCAGTGTTGTGGCCGCTGCTGCCTCTTGTGGCCGGGCACCCCAGCAAGCGATGCGGGGAGCACAGCTGCATAGAGCCAAGCCTCTCTTCCACCCCTTGACCTTGGATCTCGGCCCTCGACAAGAGGCTCACTCCTCCCAGTCACAGGGAAAGTTCGGATACCCAAGCTGTGGAAAGTTCGTTTTGATAAAAACCAAATGCTCGACTAAGTCTGGAGACAAACGTGCACGGTGTGGACTCACTATGTTCCCTGTCATTGAAAATACTCTTTCACTTTGCACACTTGTTGGCGGGCAGGAAAGAAAGTGCTGTGCTAGTATTGCAAGATCAGGCCACATTGAAGCTTTCTGTGCCCAATATCTCAAGGGATCTGAGTCCATGCTCTGAATTGGCTCAGACAGAAAACTCTTAACATGCAGTTCTGAAACATTCTCCTGCAGGTAGGACTCAGTAGTAGTAACTCTTCTGCCAACAGCTGATGCGATTGCTTGTGACATGGCAGGCAGTTCATTAAATGTGGAATGACTCATATTTTGATGTGTTATGGAAGGGGTAGGGGAGCAGCTGATCATACTAGTACTTGAGCAGGATGGAGTTGGAGACTGAGAGGATAATACTAATTCTTTTTCATCGTTACCAGTGGAACAGACCCTGTTAGACATTATGTTTTCAACCATTGTAATCAACTTTTTTTTCCAATGTGTAAGAGCATTGTTCTTGAGAGCTTTCTGCCTTTCACACGTGGGTCACACATCGTGGCTAACATATAGCAATCCCTTTGCATGAGAGGTTTCAATCTTTTTTCAACTTGCTCTTTTAAGCATTTAACAAGCATTAACACTTCCTTAGAGAAATCTGGATGATGCAGAAATTCCTGTAATACCTCCCTCCAGATAGTTTATTACAGGGATGACACCACCCAAAGTGGCATTAGCTGAACTCAATGCATCAGTATATACTTTGAAAGGCTTGAGGACATGCACCATGTGTGCAATGTTTGTCCAGTCCTGACATCCAAGAGGATTTTTCCAATTCCAATTTCAGTTGCCATTGCCAAATCATGAAGAGGTGTCTGCTGTTCAGACAACCTCTCCAACATAAGATAGGTGGAATTCCATCTGGTAGGCACAATCCTGAAGAAGGTTGTGCAAAGGTGCGCCAACTGCTATTTGCCCTCTTTCTGAGTTTGCTTCCCACTTTTTACACTACGATTGAAATGCCCAGCTATTTTGTGACACTTTTCAATCAACCGCCCTTCAGGAGTTGACTACTACAACTAGTAGTAGTACCACCTTCCTTGCCACTAAGCCCCAAACATCCTCCACTATCAGATGCAGGGTATGTGCAAAGCATCGGATGCCGCTGAATCTGCCATCAGCCAGAGCCTTAATAATATTGGAAACCATTGTCAGTAATGAAAAATCCATTTAAGCATTCCATATCACTGCTTCTAAGGAGCCCATTCCATTTTTTCCATCATCCCCCTGAATTGCGTGTAAGATATTTTCTGAAGTATGTCTCTTGTCTAGCACTTGAGCATGCAGTAAAGCCCAAATGGTATCCTGGCGAAACCTTTTTGGAGCTGGCTGCCACTGCCACTTGCCAATGCTGCTAGTGCTTACAGGTATTAATGCCTCATCCAGCTGCCACCAATGTGCTGTTAGAGACAAATATGCATGCATTGCATTCATACTAGTCCAAACATCAGTGGTGAGATGGATGCTCCTCCCCTTTTGCCCTTGCCATCATAATCTGCATTTCAGCACGACATTTTCTGTATAGGAAGGAAGCACCTGACGGCTAAATGTACTTCTTGAAGGAAGTTTGTAGTAAGGGGCGAAATAATGGAGCATCCGCTTAAATCCCTCATTTTCTACAATCTGCAGTGGCTGATCATCCAAAGCAATCATTAGAGCAATATGTCGTGTACCCACTTTAGACATTGCCTGCTTCCTGCTCTGTGACATTGCAGAGAACACCACCCCATCTGCTCCATGGTAGCTTGCCGCTGCTGCTGGGGATGAGGAAGAGGAGACTGCTGCTTCTGCAGATGCACACAATCTGTATCTTCTTTAGTACTACTACTTTCCTTCTGTGGCTGCTTCCCTGTTGCTTTACTTGAAGCCTGGGCAAGCACGGTGAGACCAGCTTCTTCTGCAAGCAACAGTGCTCTATGTTCTCTTTCAAGGTGATATTTCATGTTGCTGTTAGTAAGATGTCCAATAATTCTTCCACGGCTCACCATCTTTTTACAATGGATACATTGTCCAAATCTCTGGTCAGCCACAACATGATAATGATTCCAAATCTTTGATGTCCTTGTACTGTTCCTTACTCTAGGCTGGATACTTGTCATTTTCATACTAGTAGTAGAAATAGTAGTAGTAGTAGTAGTAGTCACACGTGGATGTTCAAATGGTGTAGGGGACAGGGTACCAGCAATACTGCTGGCACTGGCAGTAGTTGTTTGTTTTGCAATCTGACTAACATTGTCATTGCTTCTGTTCTCCTCCTCCTCCTTCTCCTCTGAATGTTTACTAGCCAAAAACTCCTGATCATCATCATCCTCCTCCTCCTCCTCCTCCTCCTCCTCCTCAATATCTGATTCTTCATCATCATCAAATATTTTCTGTATCACCATTCTTTCATCTAATCTTTTCACCTTTCCCTCAAATTCTGCTCGTTCCTTCCCTTGCAACAAGTTTCCTTGCACTTCTACATCCTCTTTCTTCTCAAAAAATCGCAGTTTTTTCCTAGGGACTGGCAGACAGCTCTTCCAGTAGCACTATCACTAGCAACACGTTTTTTTCCAGAGGGTACTGGTAGGGGCATTATGATCCTGTGGTCAAAGAAATATATAATAAATATAGTACATTAAACAAGTTAATAAATTAGTTTGGTATTCATATTTAAAACTTTATTGAGCTAATAGCATTAGCTAGCTAGCTAGCTATTGCTTGCTAAGGCTACCCCCAGACCACAGGACAAAGAAGGATATAGTGATTATTTTTTATTAGTCAGTGAGTGACACTGACAATTGATAATTTGATATAGTATACTTACTAATATATTATATTGCAATTTATACCATGCATTGGCCAGAGCATCAAACTGCAGCAGACTGAGACTGAAACTAGGCTGCAATACTTCAGTTCACTCATTACATTAGCCTCCTGGCAGGACTGGCTAGGCTTTTCTGTTAATACTACATGCAAGCCAAGCATTGAGGTTAGAGAAGTCCTATTCTTATTTTTTCATATCCTTTTCAGGCCTATTCTGTTCTTTGGACTAAAATAACTTCTCCCTCCCACTTCAAGTCTTACCCACAAATCTCACACACAGGAGCAGAAGCCTTAAGCCAAGCACAAGAAACATAATATAGGATATTGGACAGACTATTGGCCAATTATAGGTTTAGTAGTAGAATTGATTTGATAGTAGTGACACTAGGCTAATAGCCAAGCTAGCTATTAGCCTAGTGTCACTGGCTATGGCTAGCTAGCTATAAACACTATTAGTGATAAATCTAGTAGATTACACATACATCTATATAATATTGATAAATATAATATTATATAATTTTATATATTTATAAATCTATTAAAACTCTACTGCTACAATGTTCAGAAAGCAGTCAAAGCACCTACCTTGTCCTTTATAAGCAAGCACTGCTGCTGGACTGGAGTGCTGGTGCCTGCCTATGCCTAGGCTAGGAATGCTGCGAACGAAGAGCTCACTCAAGAAACAGAAAAAAAGAGTAGAGCTCAGCTCAGCTCACTGGTTGTGGCTATTGGCTATTTTGGCTAGTGGTACTTGGCTGCTAGCAGTAGCTATATGCTACTGTGGCTAGTGGCAATGGCTACTGGCTGGCTGGCTGGCTGGCTAGTATCATAGGCTGATACTAGTATCAGCTAGCTAAGCCAGCTAGCAGCTACCCTTATTAATAACAATAAAGGCTGTATAATATTAGCTATCAATCAACAGCTGCAGCTAGCTATTATGACTGATTGACTGATGTTTCTCCTCAAACCCACAAAACAAAAGCAACACATAAGCAGAGCACCCCTTATTATATAGCTATTATAGCTACCTATTGACTAAAAGTAGGAGGGAAAATAAACCTATTAATTTAAGTGGCCAATTCAAAAATGATGCAAATGAATATTATGCATAATATATCAAACAAATTCTAGTCACATGATTGATGACCTAATCACAATATCCACAGACACACTACTACAGTAGGATTAGAACTTCAAGCTAATAGCTCTATCCCCCATTCCCATTCCCCATCCCCCATATAAAACAATCTGTAAAAAACAGCACCTTGGCTGTTGGTAACCTTGGTAATGAATAAAAAACAAGAAGACACCCAATAGGAATACATATTCAACCTTCAATTTAAAAAAAAGTGTCAATTTAGTATCAATTTACGTTAGTGCGCACTAACATATATCACCGCGCACTGCCATGTACCGAGCGCGCACTAATAATCCATTAGTGCGCAGTATGGTGAGGCGCCATGTACTGCGCACTACGTCCAGCGACTGCGCGCTAACGGATAGTCCATGCGCACTAACATCCGTTAGTGCGCAGTAATAAAAAACCGACTTTAACCCGAAAATTCGTGGAATTTTGATTCTTTTTCCCAACTTCCCCAACAATGACGATTTAGACAATGTCGTTGGCATTGACTAAATCGTGAAAAACGATTGCACATCTCTAATGTATACAATCAAATTTTATGTGCATAAATAATTTACATGTGTAACACTCCCTTGTCCGCTTACCTTGCAGGACATTCCTGGGTCCAGGACTGACTTGGCAGGAGCCCTCTTAGGGTAGACTCTGTCAGTCCCCACGTTCTTGGTGCCTGGTGCCTCCACCTGGGGAAGAAGTTCTTTGTAGAATTTCCCTCCCTTCACCCCAGGAAACAAATGGGACTGTGAACAAGGCTGGCAGTATGTATAAATATATACAGGTTTATTAGACTACACAAACATATACATTTCTACATGATTATGTACATTTCTAGTAGGATGTCAAACAACACACTAATCTACTTGTGGTTAGTAGGCCACACAACTATATACATTTCTACAAGACAGCAAGAACATTTAATATTGGGCAATTTAGGGTTCTTGGCCCTCACAGTATACCACCATATGGAATAGAAGGGACCTCTTATGTTCCTGCTTAAGCAAGCATTACTATTATCCTCTCCCTTCTTTCCCAAGTCTCACCCATGTGAAATGATGCAACTGGGCTGGTGGGCAGTGTTGGCCTGGAAGGGTACATTGTATCTAAACCATCTCCTTCTGCTCTGCTGAGAGGTCTGCTCTGCTCAATTTCAATTACTAATAATTATAAGAAATTAAACTCGGTCTTTGTATCTGCACTGTAGTATTTGCTCCATATTAATAATGACTTATTAAGAATGTTAAACTGTCAAAAACACAATACATTCTCATTTAGAAGTCAAATTAATAACACAAGAGAAACCCTTAAGAAAATCAATATAATTGTTATTACCAACCTCTGACTTATTGATGTTTTCTCACAGGTTTTTGTTTTTTTTTTATACATAAAATAAAAATTTGAACCAGGAACTAAAGCCCTAATTTGAAATCATGATTCTTCTTGCAGCTATGTGATGTAATATCATGCTTTTTTTGTAATCAACTCATAATGATACTGAATTAATGTAGTTTTAGAATGAAATGTTTATAGAGACCATTATATTGTTTTTTGTGACTCTAGGAATTTTAGTTTCATATCATTGAAAGTGATGCAGAACCTCAAGACAAAATTAATCATGGCTGGGCTGCAGGCATATTTGACTTTGAAAAGAAGACAATACCTAAACTGCTCTTACTAGGCCATGCTACCCATGGTTAGTTCTCTTCCCTTAAGAATGTACCTTTTCTTTTATAAACAAAAATATTAACAAATAATGTATATGCAAATAAACCAGCTATCGGAACTAAGTTAATAAAATTATTTAGAATTTTTCAGGGACAGTCTTACATTGTAAATTCCGACTTATCAATGCTAGAAGAAATCTCACCACAAATCTGCAATGGCAGGACACTTTGAATGGAGTGATTGTTCATTTTGTGCACAGACTATAAAGGGTAGGAAATGGCAACATCCAATCACCCAAGAAGTTTTTTTGTATTTAAAACATTGTACCACATCTATCTAAAAATGTTGTGAACATTATAAAGTGCCCTTGTCGGATGTTGTATGTGGGTCTGTGAGATCCACATATAGACAATAAAAAGTACATCTCATGGAGATTCATAGTTGTGCAAAGAATGTGAAGTTAGAAGCACACATAGCTATGCATTGTGAACAGAAGCAACATACTTTCATACAATTACAAGTTTGATCACATTGACAAGAAGGAGACCCACAGAACTTATTAAATTATACGGAACAACAATGGATATTCCGATTGAAAACTATGGAGTCCTTTGGTTTAAACAACGAACTTGATTGGTGCATGTTGATGCGATAACATATGCCGTTATTGGTGATCTAATGAGAAGAGTTCCACAGTTTTTGGAAGATTTGGTAAAGAGATGTCTATGGAGCATCTAATGTTCCAGCAGCAGAGATTCTAATGGAAGACTATACTCCTGAAGCAGGAAATTGAAACATTGTTGTGACAGGTGCTGTCTCCATTATTAGGGAATGCAGGTTTACATTTGAATGTTTAAAACTATTAAGACTGCTTGAAATCATGTTTGGATTGCTCTGCAGGTATATTGAAAATAAACGGGACTATGACTCCATTTGGTGTAGTTTTCTCTACGTTGGTCAGAGTTCTTTCCAGGTATGACTGTCCCTGAAAAAATCCTAATTGTATTAATTTTGTTCAGTTACCTGGTGTATTTGCAGGAGGTTTGAAAGCATTCACCAGCTTTTTGGATTCTTTTGTTTGATAACTAATAAACATATGCCACAGTATTTGCCTCTTTTATCAATAAAAGATGATTATACTGTAACCACAGCTCCTGTGTGTGCTCCGTTACATTATTCTCCATCCATTGACCTGGTCATCAAATCTCACCATCTGCTTACCTAAACTATCCTCTCACTCAATTTAGATTTCTCTAAAAATTCTATAGTTACTGGGCCATTAGCTCATTTCTTTTCTTTTTTGCTCCTGGACGATGTATCTTGCTTTCAGAAACAAACACGTTTATAGAGATTACACTTTTAAATCTGACCATGCGTTTTGTTCAGTATCAATGTGCACAACCTAAACTAATTTATAATTTAACACAAGCATGTTATTCACTTGCATGTGTAGAGTTCAATTAGCACTAAAGGCAATCATTAGCTTGTAAACAGCAGCTTCCACTTTGCCCGTAGACATTCCTACAAATACTGGTTCTCCCAAATACATATAAAACTTTTATTTGCCCAGCTGGAACACTCAGGCATTTCCACCATAGCCCAGCAAGGAGCAACTGCACCAGATTGCTTCTGCCCTTGACTTTCCCATAGCCGACCATACAATCAAGCCAGCAAGCCCTTCAGCATACTGCTGAAACCTTAATCCAGCCCGGGCAAGAGCCAAAATCACAAACATTAAACAAAACCAAAAAGGATGGACGGGAGGGGTGCAGCTGACTGCAGCAAGGAACAGCAGGCAAGTGAAAACTCCCATTTCCTCCTGAGATTTCCTTCTCATCAGGGTCCTTAGTGAGTCTTAGCCAACAGCCATTACCTCACACTATTCCGGGCTCTCCTGAAGTTAACTCTCAGACTTTACAATACATTTTTAGATCCAATGACTGTCACTCCACAAGTTGGTATGGCAGAAGCTACTGAGCAATGGAGAGTTCAAGAGGAGTCTCGATTTCATCCATCAGGGGTGCCATTTCAACCTGGAAGTTTTGGTTCAGAGTTTATTGACCCCCCAGAATGTAACTTTAGCCAATGTGTGGAAGGTACTTATTAATATGGAGAAGTCATTGTCCTATTCCATATCCCAGTTTGGTAATTTCTCTGTTAAAACTAAGAATGCTCTTGATGATCATGGTACACGTTTAACTAATATAGAAGCTACTTCAATGTCTATAACATCTCAAATAGCTTCCTTACGGTTATCTAATACTTCTTTTATAAAGGATAGTTTAATGTTACAAACAAAAGTAATTTGAAAATGTGGAAAATGAGATTTGTATAAGGAATCTCCATTTCCTAAATTTTTCTATTTCAAGGTTATTATCAGCTACTGAATTATTTAAAAAAATATAAGAACATAAGAACATGCCATGCTGAGTCAGACCAAGGGTCCATCAAGCCCAGCATCCTGTTTCCATCAGTGCCAATCCAGACCATAAGAACCTGGCAAGTACCCAAAAACTAAGTCTATTCCGTGTTACCATTGCTAGTATGTTACAGTTTAGGCTGCAGTGCAACCGCCTCACCACCAGGGGTCCCTCTAGTGCTGGCTTTCCGGACAGGCCCAGTCCATCTTATCTGTCCACTCTGTGCTCTGGGTGTGTCCTTATAACCCTGCCTGCCAGTTGCCTCGGTGCTTCGGCATTGAGCTCACCTGGGCTCCCTGCTCTAGCCTGCCTTGCGTGGCCTTCGGGCCTTTCCTTGCGCGGCCTTCGGGCTTTTCCTTGCCTTGCCTTGCGCGGCCTTCGGGCCTTGCCTTGCCTTGCCTTGCCTTGCGTGGCCTTCGGGCCTTGCCTTGCCTTGCACGGCCTTTGGGCCTTCTTCCTTGATTTCTATACCTGGCCATCTGAGCCTGTGTGTGTGTGGCCTACGGGCCTTCTGTGTGTGTGTGGCCTACGGGCCTTCTGACCTGCCTTGCTCCACTTATGGTGTGTGGCCTACGGGCCTTCTGTGTGTGTGTGGCCTACGGGCCTTCTGACCTGCCTTGCTCCGCTTATGGTGTGTGGCCTACGGGCCTTCTGTGTGTGTGTGGCCTATGGGCCTTCTGACCTGCCTTGCTCCGCTTATGGTATGTGGCCTACGGGCCTTCTGTGTGTGTGTGGCCTACGGGCCTTCTGACCTGCCTTGCCCCGCTTATGGTGTGTGGCCTACGGGCCTTCTGTGTGTGTGTGGCCTACGGGCCTTCTGACCTGCCTTGCCCCGCTTATGGTGTGTGGCCTACGGGCCTTCTGTGTGTGTGTGGCCTACGGGCCTTCTGACCTGCCTTGCCCCGCTTATGGTGTGTGGCCTACGGGCCTTCTGTGTGTGTGTGTGTGTGTGTGTGTGGCCTACGGGCCTTCTGACCTGCCTTGCCCCGCTTATGGTGTGTGGCCTACGGGCCTTCTGTGTGTGTGTGTGTGGCCTACGGGCCTTCTGACCTGCCTTGCCCTGCTTACTGTGCCCTGACCCAGCCTGGACCCAGACACTGCTGACTGCCGCCTGCCCTGACCCAGCCTGTACTTAGACACTCCTCCTGCTGCCTGCCCTGACCCAGCCTGTACTTAGACACTGCTACTTGCCGCCTGCCCTGACCCAGCCTGAACCCAGACTCTGATACTTGCTGCCTGCCCTGACCCAGCCTGGAAACTGACACTGTTTCTAGCTTCCTGTCTCTCTCCACCTGGAGCCACCCTGCTGGGTGGTGTTCACGACCCCTGACCGGGGCCCAAGCGTAACAGTATGCCGAAGCCATCAAATTTCCAGGGGAAGAGATGGTCTGTGTCCTGCCGGTGAGTCAACTTTTTCACTAATTCAAGATGCCTCCTTCTTTAAAGTTTTATACCTGCAATTCCTGTCAGACTTTGAATTATCCAAGCTATCAGAACTGTCTAGCCTGTGAACTTGTTGGTCAGGAACACTGGTCATGCAATAATTGCAACAAGAAAAATGTCTCTGTCTATCAGGAATGTTTGAACTGTCTGGCTCCTAAACCAGGGTGGTGGAAATGCTCCTGTCTTCCGTGTTTGTTACCACCAGGCAAACCCTGCCCCCGGTGTTCTGCTCTAGGACCAGCTGTGCCATTAAAAAAAGCTATCAGCTCTCCTAACCAGTATTCTGTTTCTGGCTCAACTAAAACAGACATTTTTGCTGGCAGTTTGTGGATAGAAAAACCCAGGACTTACCTGGCCAAGAAGGCTTCTGTGACACCAGTGCTAGAGCCTCAGGAACAGGTTTCTCTCAAACGGAGAGAGTTGATTAACTCTAGCAGGGCTCTGCTGCCCACAGCTGCTGTTGAGACACTAACGAGCACATTCCCTAGACGTCCTAGAACTGCCTGTGCCTTCTCTAAACTGCTCCTCCAGAAACAAAATAAGGAGCCTCAGAGTGTGGCTTGAGGTATCAAGCCCACAGCAGTGCTACTTGAGTCTTCTATGTGCACTGCTTCAAACCTTGCTGCTCTGCCATCTGAGCCTGTTTCATCACCCCAGGGGGGGGCCAAGCCTGCTGCATCACCCCAAGAGGGGGCCAAGCCTGCTACATCACCCCAGGAGGGGGCCAAGCCTGCTACATCGCCCCAAGAGGGGGCCAAGCCTGCTGCATCGCCCCTAGAGGGGGCCAAGCCTGCTGCATCACCCCAAGAGGGGGCCAAGCCTGCTGCATCACCCCAAGAGGGGGCCAAGCCTGCTACAATCGCCCCAAGAGGGGGCCAAGCCTGCTGCATCGCCCCAAGAGGGGGCCAAGCCTGCTACATCGCCCCAAGAGGGGGCCAAACCCTGCTGCATCACCCCAAGAGGGGGCCAAGCCTGCTACATCGCCCCAAGAGGGGGCCAAGCCTGCTGCATCGCCCAGGAGGGGGCCAAGCCTGCTGCATCGCCCCAAGAGGGGACCAAGCCTGCTGCATCGCCCCAAGAGGGGGCCAAGCCTGCTGCCTCGCCCCAAGAGGGGGCCAAGCCTGCTGCATCACCCCAGGAGGGGGCCAAGCCTGCTGCATCGCCCCAAGAGGGGGCCAAGCCTGTTGCATCGCCCCAAGAGGGGGCCAAGCCTGCTGCATCGCCCCAAGAGGGGGCCAAGCCTGCTGTATCACCCCAGGAGGGGGCCAAGCCTGCTACATCGCCCCAAGAGGGGGACAAGCCTGCTGCATCACCCCAAGAGGGGGCCAAGCCTGCTGCATCACCCCAGGAGGGGGCCAAGCCTGCTGCATCGCCCCAAGAGGGGGCCAAGCCTGCTGCATCGCCCCTAGAGGGGGCCAAGCCTGCTGCATCACCCCAAGAGGGGGCCAAGCCTGCTGCATCGCCCCAAGAGGGGGCCAAGCCTGCTACATCACCCCAAGAGGGGGCCAAGCCTGCTGCATCACCCTGGGAGGGGTCCAAGCCTGCTGCATCACCCCAGGAGGGGGCCAAGCCTGCTGCATCGCCCCAAGAAGGGGCCAAGCCTACTGCATCGCCCCAGGAGGGGGCCAAGCCTGCTACAATGCCCGGAGAGGTGTTCCAGCCTGCTGTTTCATCCCGAGAGGGGCCCGAACCTGCTGCACTACCCCGAGAAGAGCCTGCTAAACCGGTCCTGCTGCCACCCCCGGAGGGGCTCAAACCGGTACCACTAACAGACTTTCTAACTCAGCCATCTGAGCCTGTTGAATGGCTCCAGCTGTTGTTGCCCTTGGAGGGTCCAGACCTCATCTTTGAGTACCCCCTGCTAAGATGGGACCCAGGAGGAGGGGGAGGCCTTGAGGAGGGCGTACTTTTACAGTTTTGGCTGCAGTGCAACCGCCTCACCACCAGGGGTCCCTCTAGTGCTGGCTTTCCGGACAGGCCCAGTCCATCTTATCTGTCCACTCTGTGCTCTGGGTGTGTCCTTATAACCCTGCCTGCCAGTTGCCTCGGTGCTTCGGCATCGAGCTCACCTGGGCTCCCTGCTCTAGCCTGCCTTGCGTGGCCTTCGGGCCTTTCCTTGCGCGGCCTTCGGGCCTTTCCTTGCCTTGCCTTGCCTTGCGCGGCCTTCGGGCCTTGCCTTGCCTTGCGTGGCCTTCGGGCCTTGCCTTGCCTTGCCTTGCGCGGCCTTCGGGCCTTGCCTTGCCTTGCGCGGCCTTTGGGCCTTCTTCCTTGATTTCCATACCTGGCCATCTGAGCCTGTGTGTGTGTGGCCTACGGGCCTTCTGTGTGTGTGTGGCCTACGGGCCTTCTGACCTGCCTTGCTCCGCTTATGGTGTGTGGCCTACGGGCCTTCTGTGTGTGTGTGGCCTACGGGCCTTCTGACCTGCCTTGCTCCGCTTATGGTGTGTGGCCTACGGGTCTTCTGTGTGTGTGTGGCCTACGGGCCTTCTGACCTGCCTTGCCCTGCTTATGGTGTGTGGCCTACGGGCCTTCTGTGTGTGTGTGGCCTACGGGCCTTCTGACCTGCCTTGCCCCGATGGTGTGTGGCCTACGGGCCTTCTGACCTGCCTTGCCCCGCTTATGGTGTGTGGCCTACGGGCCTTCTGTGTGTGTGTGTGTGTGTGTGGCCTACGGGCCTTCTGACCTGCCTTGCCCCGCTTATGGTGTGTGGCCTACGGGCCTTCTGTGTGTGTGTGTGTGTGGCCTACGGGCCTTCTGACCTGCCTTGCCCTGCTTACTGTGCCCTGACCCAGCCTGGACCCAGACACTGCTGACTGCCGCCTGCCCTGACCCAGCCTGTACTTAGACACTCCTCCTGCTGCCTGCCCTGACCCAGCCTGTACTTAGACACTGCTACTTGCCGCCTGCCCTGACCCAGCCTGAACCCAGACTCTGATACTTGCTGCCTGCCCTGACCCAGCCTGGAACCTGACACTGTTTCTAGCTTCCTGTCTCTCTCCACCTGGAGCCACCCTGCTGGGTGGTGTTCACGACCCCTGACCGGGGCCCAAGCGTAACATAGTAATAGCGGTGGTTATTATCTATGTCAACTTAATTAATAGCAGGTAATGGACTTCTCCTCCAAGAACTTATCCAATCCTTTTTTAAACACAACTACACTAACTGCACTAACCACATTCTCTGGCAACAATTTCCAGAGCTTTATTGTGCGTTGAGTGAAAAATAATTTTCTCTAATTAGTCTTAAATGTGCTACTTGCTAACTTCATGGAATGACCCTTAGTCCTTCTATTATCCGAAAGTGTAAATAACCGATTCACATCTACTCATTCAAGACCCCTCATGATTTTAAAGACCTCTATCATATCCTCCCTCAGCCGTCTCTTCTCCAAGCTGAAAAGTCCTAACCTCTTTAGTCTTTCCTCATAAGGGAGCTGTTCCATTCCCTTTATCATTTTGGTCACCCTTCTCTGTACCTTCTCCATCGCAATTATATCTTGGTGAAGTCCTATTTCTTCTGAAAAAAAAGAATTGATTATTTCTAAAATGTAGTACATTCCTATGTCTAGGATTAGGTCAGAAGGATGGGAAGAAATGCTGGACATATTGCAAGGGGATAGTCCTAATTTGATCTCTTTTTTGGAGGCTTCCGTTGATGATATATCCACCAGAGCTATGCTCCTGGTATTGTTTTGTAGTGAAAAAGATAAAAACTTGGTGCTTCAGAAATATTTTAAAAATAAAAATGTTCTTTTTTGTGGTCAAAAAATTCAAATATTTCCTGATGTCTCTAGAAGCACTCAGTTGAGGAGGAAACAATTTTTGTTATTAAAGCCAAGAGTTTTATCCTTGGGGCAGTATTTTTCTTAAATCCCATGTAAATGTCTGGTTATGTATCAGAAGAACAAGTTTATTTCAAGTCCCTTCCCACCTTGAGACATTTCTAGTGGATAAGGGGATGTGACGATGTGTAATATAACATGATTGCTGTGCAGAGTATATGTAATATTCAGTTTATTTATCTCTCATTGCTGTAATTGTTACAAATTTCCTTTTGACTTTTTTAGGTTTTGCCTGAAAAACCTCCCAAAATTTGGGGACTAGTCTATTGCAATATTTTTTGTGCATATGGATAATGTTTCAGTTTTGCTTGTAATTCCAATATGTTTACTTTATGGATACTTTTATTTATTTATTTAATTCTTTTTCTATACCAATATTCATGACACGTGTCATATCACGTCAGTTTACATCAAACATGGGGAATTAACATTAACAGTGATCATAGCTAGAGAGCTACTGAGTTAAGGGAGGAGGTAAGTTACAATGAACGGGGTTACTGGAACTTGGAGGTTGGAAGAGAGTATGGAGAGAGGAACAGTTAAGTGACGGTATAAATATATTTAATGCATTTTGTTAAAATCCAATACAATATCAATAAAAAAAAAACCCCTAAAAAAACTCCCATCTCCTGCCTTAACATGTTCTTTGACTCCTCCCCCTTTCCCTTGATCATCAGCAAACTACAAGCAATTTGCCTATAGGGACTGAGTTGCTTTCTTTCTTTCAATACTCCTGCCCAGATCCTAATAGTTATACTACAATGACGGGAGCGTCTCATCAACCCATTCCCTCACTCCCAAAGAGCCTGAGGCTGAGTCTGGCATTCACATTATCCTGGGTAGCCAGGTACTCCATCCACCCTGTCAGCCCTTCATAGTAAAGGTATTTGGATTAAACCCACTTCTTCAACACACCATACATTTTTCTAAATCATTATTTGAATGAAACAAGAATATATAGTATATAAATAAATATTGTTTTCAATTTATAACAAAATATGCCTATTTAAATATTGGGCAAGCTGGGTAAGTTTGAGGCAAAAGAGACAATTAGTTGCATTGTAGATCTTAAAAATAAGAATCCTTTCAACAGAAGCATGTTATTTGTAATCAGTTATATATAGAAATCATGTTGGAAAGAGATTATAGAATAATGTGTCTTCAAAGTAAAAACAAAGCATCCTATATTTATGCATAATCTGGTGTACCAAATGAACGCTTCTTAATTTGTTGAGTGCTTAGCCTTGGCAGTCTCAAGAAGCAAGACCCGCATTTGGCAGCTTTTAATGGAATATAAAAAACACATGTACACTGAAAAAGTGCTGTAATTATAGTTGCCATCTTCACTCCTCTGGCTATGAAAATTATGCTTGAATTTGACTGAGCAACCACCTCTAAAGCATAAAGGCACAGAAATACTGTCATTATATGTAAACATAATTGATTGCATTAATATGAATATTGTTCCTATTGTTGTCCAAATGTCTTATTGTTGTCCAAATGTCTTATTGTTAGCCTATCAGTATGAAAATTGTATGAATTGTAACCTATGAGAATTGTCGTTGTATTATCTGTAAATGATTTGATTTGATTTTTAGTTTAAATGTTTTTATGTAACCTTGTAAACCAATATGACGACATCCACCAAATATTGGTATAGAAATTTAAATAAATACATAAGCAAATAAATAAATAAATTGCTGAATATTGAATATATTGCAGTGCTGGCTCAATATACTGCTGAGACACTTGGATTCTACCAGATTCATTTTATAAGAGACCGTTGTATTATGTTTTCTTGCCATGAATAGATAATGTTCTAACCAAATATTTCAGAAAATTATTTTGACAATTCATTGCAAATAGTCAAAATGTTATAAGGTTTGTTAAAATATTGAAGTAAAGCATTTAATCATTAAGAGAAATCTAAATTAGGAAACAAAATACCACCTGATGAGGTAATTTTCAAAAGGATTTATACGTATAAAACTTGCTTTCACACATAGAAGTGGACTTAACGCATGTAAACAGGCTTTTCAACTCTGCGATTTTTGTGTGCTTTTAAAATTCAATTCATTCATCTGAATTTTTAAAAGGTTTTAAAAAGCGTAAATGGGCTTTTGAAAATTGCTACGTTTCTGTGCATAACTCCTTTGAAAATTCACTGTGCAGGGCTAATTTTTTTTAAGGATTTATGCACATAAGTGGACTTTATATATGTGAATGGGATTTTGAAAAATGCTGCAATATATGCTACTTTTATGTATGGAACTCCTTTGAAAATTCACTCCTTAGTGTCAAAATGTCAAATAGTAATTGTTAAATATTGAAACCAAACATTAACAAGACAAAACAAATCTAGGTGCAATTAGGATATAGATAAGTATACCTAATTTAGACATTGTTGACAATTTCATAATACAAAATGGATGCCATGATAATGCTCATCATAAAATGGTACACAGGCACTTGATATCCTTACAGTGGGAATCAATTTAGCCTCCAAAGAGGTTTGAATGGGCCTCTAAGAGGAAATTGTGGGCTGTCCATTCCTTCCTTATCCAGTATTTTTCAGTTGTATTTCACATCTGTATAAGCTTGCAGTCAAATATTAAATATGGAATATTTATTACAGATTTACAGGTGAATTTTCAAAGGAGTTATACATAAACAGTAAATGTAAAATAGTATCATAGCAATTTTCAAAAGCCATTTACCTGTGTTCAGTGCACTTAATTCAGGTAAAACCTATTGAAAATTGAATGGTATATATTGCAGCAATTTTCAAAAGCCCACTTAAATGGGTAAAGTGCATTTACACATGTAAAACCAAGATTTAAGTGTATCAATGCATTTGAAAATCTGGCCTAAAATAAAGAAGTTGAATAATATGAACAGAAACTAAAAAATGGAGTAAACAATTTCTAAATTAACCAAAAAATCTAATGGATAATGCATACATTTTCCATACTCCTATTTTCCATAACATATGTATGGTTACCTAGCACTTACTATTAGCTTCTCTATTCTTTAATAGAGGAATTTTCCAGCAATAGAAGATTCAGATGGAGTTCATGATGAGTGGCAGGTAACAAGAAAGTTATTTTCCCAAAGAGGATGGGACAAAGAGAGTATGAAAGGTATTTCCATCAGACACTAGGAGGAGTTTTTAGGAAATCTCTAGAAGACCGATGCCGTATCGAACGCAACGACCAATGTGCCCCTATATGCACCTTGAAGCACATTTTGGATATGTTAAACATGTGCCCAATGCAGTACAGGGATTAGTGCATCCATAACACACATGCAAACTAGCGCATAGTGAATAGCGCCCATTGCATTTAAGTTGCATGTAAATGAGCCAAGTAACTATTTCTCCCCATATAGTAATGTGCACCCAAAACAAGTGTGCCATAATATGTTTTTTTATGAATACATTTTTGTGCCTTACCTAGCCCTGGCACTATTTTGGCAATGCTATCAATAGCAGACTTTCCTGGAAGGTTTCCGGACAATTTTTAGCATTTCAACAATGGATTATATTTATTTTCTTGGCCTTATCACTTTTCTCTTGCAAATGCAAGCGAGAAAAAAGCAAAAGAGAGTGATTATCAAAGCAAACAATCTGGAGAATGTAAGAATACAGGACCGGGTGTTAGCACAGGCACAGGTAAGCAAATAACACCGGTAAACTTGAGATAGCTGTTGGTGGACAAATTTTCACCCTAGTCCTGGATGTCCAGGCCCAGAGCGGGTCATGGGTGATCGTAACAAGTGTGTATTTAAACACCCAAGTCCTGGACATCCAGGCCTGGAGTGGGGCCTGTGCAACCATAACAAGTGTGTATTCCAGTGCCCAAATCCTGGACGTCCAGGTTCAAAGCATCAGTGCCTGTAGTTTACACATGGACATAAGAACATAAGAAAATGCCATACTGGGTCAGACCAAGGGTCCATCAAGCCCAGCATCCTGTTTCCAACAGTGGCCAAGCCAGGTCACAAGAACCTGGCAAGTACCCAAAAACTAAGTCATATAAGACATATAAGTAATGCACGTCCTTCCATTAAATGTTGGTTTTCCTGCTTATACTATTCACATGTTGACTATTCCTTGGTCTTTCCATTGCCTCCCAGTGTTCAGGTATGTAGGAGTCAATTGGGGAAAGTTATTTACTCTGGATGCTGGGCTTGATGGGTCCTTGGTCTGACCAAGGCAAGTATGCATGCCTTATGTTCTTATGTTCCTTTTTTTTTATTCATTTGTTTGTAGGTATAGTTCAGAGCCATCGGTTGACCCTGCCAGCATCGTATCATTCGGCCAAGGACAACCCTCTATGGATTGCCCAAGACAGATGTGCTGTGAAGATACCAGCTCAACTATTGGGAAATGTTAAGCCTTTATGAGGACCTGCCCAGTGATGTTGACCCCGTTGCCAATCGCAACCATGCCGTGCCTGGGTTGGTGAAACTTCTATGCTCTTTGCAGTTTTTTGCCACTGGACGTTTCCAAAATATTGTTGGCATCACTTCCAAGGTGAATCAGTCCTTTGTTTCTCATCACTTAGGGAAATTCTTAGGTATGTGCAGAGGGACGCCATACATTGCATCCTGGATTTCGGATTCGTCGGGGGGGGGGGGGGCAGATACGTTGCATTCGGCCGTATGGCACCCCGATACGTTAATACGTCGATTTCTATTCATTTCCCCACTAAAATTAAAATTAACTACAACCCCCCACCCTCCTGACCCCCCAAGACTTACCAAAACTCCCTGATGGTCCAGCGGGGGGTCCGGGAGCCATCCCCTGCACTCACACCCTCAGTGCTGGTTTCAAAATGGTGCCGATAAACTTTCACCTACTATGTCACAGGGGCTACCGGTGCCATTGATCAGCCCCTGTCACATGGCCATCGGCACCATCTTGTGCTCCTACCATGTGACAGGAGCTGACCAATGGCACCGGTAGCTCCTGTGACATAGTATTGGCAAAGGCTATCAGCGCCATTTTGATTACTGGAAGCCGACAGTCCAAGTGCAGGAGGTCACTCCCGGACCCCAGCTGGACCACCAGGGACTTTTGGCAAGTCTTGGGGGGCCCTCCTGTCATTGGCTTCAAGTGTTATTAAGTATTTTTATTTACTTTTCCCCCTCCCCTTTTTTTTTATGATTCACAAATATTGATAAGTAGAACCTGTGGGTCTTTAGCAAATGTGTGTACCCATTTAGGAAATTACAGTTTTGCTCCCTCCGAATCATTCCACATGCTTCGTTGTTATGTGCTGTGACCTTTTATTTCCTTTTACTCCCTATTGGTTGCATCCTCTTAATTATAATGTTCTGTGCTTATCTCAATAAAAGTACTTTAAACGGAAAACAAACAGGTATCCTATTGATATTATCAAGCAAAATTTTAAAAGCCCTGCGCGCACCAAAACTGTGAGATACGCGCGTATCTCACAGATTTTATAAGCCGCCCACGTGCACGCATATCTCCTGCTATGCACACAAGTCAAAAGTTTTGAAAAGGGGGCCTGGCCTGGGCAGGGCATGGATACGACTAAGGAAGACCGTGAGATGTGTCTGTAAACATTTACGCACACAGACGCCCGCTGGTGTCCCCTGCCACGTAACTTTACTACTGCTATGGATGGCATGTAAACAAAAAAAAATCTAGGCTAATCAGTGGGGCTTTCAGGGTTGGGGGCTAACAGGGGAGAAGGGAGGCTATTTAAATAGGGAGATTCAGATGACCTATCCCTTACCTGTGCCATCTGGGAATGAACTGGAACATTTCCAATTGAGTCGGAACGCATGGCTTTTAAAATCCCCCCACTTACGCAGTTGATGTGGCATTTGCGTGCACATGTGCGCACCATCTTAAAATGGTGTGCACATGTGTGCATGTACTCAGTCTATTTTATGCCATGCACACATAAAATAGGCTGAGCTTGAGCCGGCAAACACATGCACATGTGGGCCTGTTTAAAATTCACCTTTAAAGCGTTTTGCACAGAAAGTATTACACAGTATAACAGCATCATTCAAGCATTATTTGTTACTATACATTTTCTCTTATTACTATTGTTAATTGGCTCCATTTATTGTCAAGGTTGATCTCATCCTGATTTTATTCATTTGCATACATGAAGGTGTAGTTCTGGTTTCTCTAAAAAAATCTCTTTGCATGCAATAGAGTAAATCCAGGTCTTTAAAAAAATGAAGTCAATTGGCCAGTTGGCAACCTTAGTTCTACTCTGGCAAAATGAAGTTTAAGAGAGGAGTATGCTAGAATGCTAAAACTTTATTTTCCATGATAACAAATCAAAATAGAATCCCCCTGTACTGTTTACTTTTCCATTTGTAATCTACTTATCTGCTTTTATCCCCACATAATAACTCAGCCACATCCTCAGCCCACAGCTGAACATTATTGAGTAATCTCTCCAGTTAAGATGCCTGGAAATGTAAAAAGCTATGGAATTGGCAAGAGAAAAATGAGGTTTTGTATTAGGGCTTCAATGGCAGGAAACCGTATTCTTCCTACAGTGTCCCTGTCATCAAGAACACTGGAAAGATAATCATCATTCGTGCCTTGCCTAGACACACACACACATAGAGAAATCTTTCTTCCTGAAGTCAGAGATACAGCCTTTAAGTGTATTTTTTTTAAATTTAATATACTGAATGTATATTTTTCATCTGTAACTAAAATAAAAATGTTGCTTGCTTTCTTAAGAACTAATTTTAGAATACTGAGAACTTTCACTGTGATTGTTTCTATTACAAATAATTATTAAACAAACTGGTCAGCAGTACAACTCTAAACACAATCGGGTGGATTTTCAAAGCCCTGCTCGTGTAAATCCGGGCGGATTTACACGAGAAGGGCGTTGCGCGCCGATGCGCCTATTTTCCATAGGCCGCCGGCGCGCGCAGAACCCCGGGACGCGCGTAGGTCCCGGGGTTTTCGGAAGGGGGCGTATCGGGGGCGTGTGGTGGGGCGGGACCCGATGACGCGGCGTTTCGGGGGTGGGGCGTGGCGTTTCAGGGGCGGGACCGGGGGCATGGCGCCAGCCCGGGGGCATGGTCCAGGCCTTCGGACCAGCCCCCGGGTCGGAGCACGGCACGCCAGCACTCCGCTGGCATGCGTAGATTTACGTCTGCTTCTCGCAGGCGTAAATCTACGGACAAAGGTAAGGGGGGGGGGTTTAGATAGGGCCGGGGGGTGGGTTAGGTAGAGGAAGGGAAGGGAAGGTGAGGGGAGGGCGAAAGAGAGTTCCCAGAGGCCACTCCGATTTCGGAGCGGCCTTTGAGGGAACGGAGACAGGCTGCGCGGCTTGGCGCGCGCCGGCTGCCCAAAATCGGCAGCCTTGCGTGCACCGATCCAGGATTTTATAAGATTTGCGCGGCTATGCGCGTATCTTATAAAATCCAGCGTACTTTTGTTTGCGCCTGGTGCGCAAACAAAAGTACGCGAACGTGCTTTTTTTAAAAATCTACCCCAATGTTAATAAAAGTTAAAAGTGTCAGCAACCCTGTCGGCGTGTCCAGCAAAACTGAACCTCCCAGTCAGTTCGATCATTCACTTTACCAAATCCAAGTTTGTTCATATTTTTCAAGAACTTTTTTAAAGCATATAAGAAGACTTCAAACAGTCCTGATATGAATTTTTTTTTTTTTTTAAATATTCCACTTTTTGCATTTTTTTTTCAGCACTTCAAAGCAGTTTACATTCAGGTACTATAGGTATTTCCCTATCCCCAGATAGGGCCTTTTCGCATGAGATAAGATGCAAATTAGGGGGAGGGGAGGAGTCGGGGCGGGGAGGGGCAGAGTCGGCGGTGTTTTCGCTGTCGGCGATAATGTTTCTAACATCATTGTCAGCAGTGGCGCGCCGAATACACCACCTTTCACGGTGGCTCTATTCGGTGCAAAGGCCAGCAACTGGCACACCGCAGTGGTGCGAAGGCTGCGGGCTTTCGCAGGCCCGTCCCTCCTTTGCCCCCCCGTTTTCGCAGGATTCATCATTCTGCGTTGAATGATGAATCCTGGCCTAAGTTTGTGCCCCGACACAGCCGATGTTTTGCTTAACCAAGCTTCATGAGGGGTATAAGTACATCAATGAAGAGAATCATCAGGCTGTTATCATGAATTCAAACCAACAGGTCTCAGTAATTCAAGGACCCGCTAGTCCGTTGATGCACTTCAGTTTTAAAAAAAAAGCCCAGAACATATCCCAACCCTTCCTATTTATTTCAATATTGAGCCCCTCACCAGCTGACCCTTCCCACTACCATAGCCCACCCTCCCAAGTCCCCCCAGGACTCACCAAAAGCACCTGGTGGTCAAGTGAGGACCCAGAAGCAAACTCCCACTCCCAGGCTGATGGCTGCCGGTCAAAATGGCTCCAGCTCTCCTTTGCCCCTTTCTTGTGCCATTGGTCATCCCCTATCATATTATAGGGGTAAAGGGCTGGTCGATACCATTTTGACTAATGGCAGCAACAGCTACCAGCCCGGGAGTGAGAGGTCACTCCCAGGTCCCCTGCTAAATCACCTGGTGTTTTTGTTGAGTCTTTGGAGAGGTCATGAGGATGGGCTAGGGAGGGTGGGGGTCAATATTGAAATAAATGTGAAGAGTTGGGGTGGGTTCTGTTTTTTTTTTTTAACTTGCTTTTTTATTTGCTCCCTCCAAAAAAACACTGGGGAAATTAATACGAAATTTTGTGACTCCTCCTATCATTTTTTTTAATTCCCAAAATGCAACGAAATAAGAAATAACTTCAGTATTTCTTATTTGATTGCAAATAAATGCCCACCCCTTTTCCTTTCTGTTTCAAAACTGATTGAATTGTTTCTGAAGCATAACTACTTCATCTTCAATAATGATATCTATTTTCAGATTATGCAAACTACTATGGGCATCAAAACATCACCACAATATGCTAATCCTTTAATGCCAGAACTGGAAGAGACATTTCTGAGTTATCTCAACAAACGTTCCAGATATGACTAGTACAACAATTTCATGATTGCATGGAAGGATAAGGAAACAATAAGAAAGTTTACAACTCCCTCAGTGCATTCAATCCCACAATCAGCCTCAAAATGGACTACTCCATGGAAAGAGATGAACTTTTTAGAGACTACGGTCTCAATCAGCAATGGGCACCTACAAACATCTGTATACTGGAAATCAACAGACAAATGCAATTATCTTCCCAGATTCCGTTTCCAATCTTCATTTACGAAAAAAGTTAATTATACATTCCAAAGGATGGAAATAAACACTTTCAAACAAAAAGACTATCACCCTAAAATCATCCCCAACAAAACAGTATCCTCACTCAAAACAACCAGGAAAAAAAAAAAAGAAAAACCATGGCATGGGTAGCACTTTGGGTAGCACACAATGAATCCAGAAACCAGAAAACCTAAGGAAAATTCTTAAAGATCAACAACCACTACTATTGGAAGATGAATTATTGGGGGAGGCCTTCTGACAACAACCTAACCTGAAACAAAAGCTTATAATGTGTAAGCTCCAAACACAAACAAAAGAAAAATGACACATAACCCTGCAAGACACCACAATGCAAGTTCTGGCAGCACATATCACTGAACCCTACAGCTACTCAAATAGGAAAGAAATTCAAATTAAAAGTTTCACATTCATTCTTCTCTGTGAATATTCTGAACAAGAGAACGATCCCTAACAGTTGCAGGCCCAACACTTTGGAACAGTCTACCACCTCGACTCAGGCTCGACCCCATAACCCATTCATTTAAAAAGAACCTTAAAACTTGGCTCTTCAGAAAAGCATATCCCACATCGACACATCACCCACCACACTAAGTTGAGCCCCCCCCCCCCTCAACCAACACACACTTCACTTCCCCTCCACCCCACAGCAGAATCCCATAATGGTTAACCCAAAGCAAATCAAGTTATCTTGCTACATTTGTAACTAAGTTATAATGATCTCACTACTTCTGTGATAATCTCTCTACTTCCATAATGATTTTCAAGTCCTCACCACTTCTGCCATAATTTGTATCACTAACTTTACAAGTTATGCTATAGCAGAAGATACAATACTTTAATGCCTGTAGCCCCTCTACTCTAAAACATGCTTCTTAAATCACTCCACAGTCCACACTCCAAATGGTTACTCTTATTGCAAAGTCACTCTTGTTACAAAGTTACCCTTATTCCAAAGCTACTCTTGTTACAAAATTACTCTTTTTATAAAGCTATCTTTGTTACATAGCTACTCATGTTACAAAGTTATCCATGTTACAAAACTAACCATGTATGTTTCAATGTAATGTTTCAATGTAAACACGACATCTATATATATGGTTTCCATTGTTAAGCTGTAAACCGGTGTGATAAAACTAGTTGAACATCAGTGTAGAAAAAACAAATAAATAAGTAAATTAAAATAAATAAATAATGTGCGCATGATCCAATGCAAAAACAAAATGTAAAAAAGGAAGCTACATAAAAAAGTTTATTTTTAAGGAACCTGCCCACCTAGAGGTATTTCTTGTAGACAAGGGAGGGTGAGTACATATTGACAGTCCCAGTTGGGGTTAGTTAACTGGTAAAAAAAAAGTTTATTCCTCCATTACACAAGGTTGTGATTCTTCTGATTAAAGCTCCCCTTATAATGTGGACTTTAAAATTTGGAATTACAAGTAATAATTTTCTTTGCTTTTTCTAGAAATTTTCTGTCTATGTAATCCATAACTTTTCTTTGTTTCTTTCATTGTAAAGATGTATAAGAAATCAATAAATTATAAATTAAAAAAAAAAAAAAAGAAGCTACATTGATGAAAGAAGCCAGAAATTAAGGATTAGAATCAATCAATAGATCCCATGCCACTATCACGTAGTGATAAGTAGTAGCTGTTAGGGGTGTGCATTCGGATTGACCGCATTAGTAAAACGCAACTCATATTTTTTTTTTACTTAAAAAATTGATTCGACATAAACGATCGGATTTCCCACATATCGAACATAGATATGTTCGATATGTGGGAAATCGCGATTGTTGAGCCAAAATAAAAATATAAACCCCCTCACCCTCCTTAATCCCCCCCCCCCCCCCGACTTACCACAACTCCCTGGTGATGGAGCGAGGAGTGAGGACGCCATTTCTGCAATCCTTGGCGAGAAGCATGTGACGTCGGCGGCACGTCGAGTGACGCCGGCGTCACGTGATTCCCGGCTCGTTCGCGCCGGATGGCTCGTTCGGCCCTAAAAGAACTTTTGGCCAGCTTGGGGGGGCCTCCTGACCCCCCCAAGCTGGCCAAAAGTTCTTTTTGGGCCGAACGAGCCGTCCGGCGCGAACGAGCCGGGAATCACGTGGCGCCGCGTCACTCAGACGCGGCGTCACGTGATTCCCGGCAAGTTCGCGCCGGACGGCTCACGTCACGTGATTCCCGGCTCGTTCGCGCCGGACGGCTCGTTCGGCCCAAAAAGAACTTTTGGCCAGCTTGGGGGGGCCTCCTGACCCCCTCAAGCTGGCCAAAAGTTCTTTTTGGGCCGAACGAGCCGTCCGGCGCGAACTTGCTGGGAATCACGTGACGTCGCGTCTGAGTGACGCGGCGCCATGTGATTCCCGGCTCGTTCGCGCCGGACGGCTCGTTCGGCCCAAAAAGAACTTTTGGCCAGCTTGGGGGGGTCAGGAGGCCCCCCCAAGCTGGCCAAAAGTTCTTTTTGGGCCGAACGAGCCGTCCGGCGCGAACTCGCCGGGAATCACGTGACGCCGCGTCACTCGACGTGCCACCGACGTCACATGCTTCTCGCCAAGGATTGCAGAAATGACGTCCTCACTCCTCGCTCTATCACCAGGGAGTTGTGGTCAGTCTGGGGGGGGGATTAAGGAGGGTGAGGGGGTTTAAATTTTTTTTTTGCACATATGTACATATACCCAACTCATTGGATTTTTTTTATGTCCATATTGGCCGCAAGTGGGACCCCCTTTCGGACATAAAAAATATGAACATAAAATTTTGCTCTGCACATCCCTAGTAGCTGTTCCCTAAGGGGCAGATTTTAAAAAGCATTTACATGCGTAAATCTGGGTTTTACGCATGTAAATGCACTTTACTCGAGTAAGTGGGCTTTTGAAAATTGCTACAATATATGCCATAGGATTTATTCGCATAAGTGCACTTTACGTGAGTAAATGGCTTTTGAAAATTGCTACAATAGTAGTTACATTTATGCGCGTAACTCCTTTGAAAATTACCCCCAATGTCTACTTGATTAATAGTAATTTATGGACTCTTCCTTCAAGAACATGTCCAAATCTTTTTTAAACCTAGCTAAGCTAACTGCCTTAAATATATCCTCCAGCAAGGAATTCTAGAGCTTAACTGTGCTTTGATTAAAAAAGAATGTTCTACAATTTGTTTTAAATGTGCTATCTAATAACTTCAGGCAGTGCTCTCTAATCTTTGTGTTTTTTGAAAGAGTAAATAACCAATTTATTCATTCTTTTTCACTCATGGTTTCAGAAACTTCTAACATATTCATCCTCAGCCATCTCTTCTCCAAACTCAACAGCCCTACTTCTTTAACCTTTCCTCAAAAGATAGTCATTCCATCCACCTTTAACATTGGTTGCCCTTCTCTATACATTTTTCCAGTGCAACTATATATTTTTGAGATGCAGTGATCAGAATTGAACACAATATTATAGGTGCAGCCTCACCATGGCGGTATTATGACAGTCTTTATTTTATTCTCCATTTCTTTCCTAATAATTCCTAACATTGTGTTTGCTTTTAAAAAAAAAAACAAAAAACATTGCACACTGATCCGAGGATTTCAAAATAAGGTCCACTATGATGCCTAGGTCCTTTTCCTGGAAGGCAATCTGTGGGAAATATGCGCTTGCCAGCAAGCCATTTCATCAGGGTTTAAACACTAACTTCCCTTCTCCCTGACCTTTGCCTGAATAAAAGCATCACTTGTGCTTAAGTCTCTGCCTAGGAAAGGATACCTGACTATCATGTATTTCTCTGGCTTGTGCTTAGCCCTGAATTCCTGGGGGAGGGGCTGGGTGTTCCCTAGTCAGAGGCAGGACAAAGTCAGGAGGTATAGATTTCAGCAGCCAATGAGATGATCTGTGCACACCCCCTGAGCCAAAGCCAATAGTGTAGGGACTCGTCTGTTGCTATGGGAAAGTAGCCAATCATGTAATGACACATCATCTGCCTTTGTATGAATGTACAATAAAAGGAAGAGCCTCGTGAGGGCTCACCCCTTCTCCTTCTCTTCCTGCCTGCGATGAAAGCTGTCTCAAGTGTGTTCTATGCCTCCATACTCAACATCTGGTGAGCCCGACAGTGATGATAAACTCCATGCTCATTTCGGCTGGTCATAGCTTAAGGTACGTACCGTTCAACAGATTTGCAATCGTAAATATTTAAAAAAAAAAAAAAGTACTTCTTAGTAATTTTTAAATTATTTCTCAGCAAGTTTGTTCCCCACACTCGTGAGCATGGGCAATGATTTGACTGTACAGCAGAGGCTACATGCCAGGAAGCTGCAGCAAATCATCAATAATCATTATTTCATCACCAGAAGAAAAATAGCGCAAGTCAGCCTGGGGGACTTAGAAAAATTAATAAGTGAAATAGCTTGCCGTTGCCCTTGGTATTCGGAGGCGGGAACTCTAAATACCCAGGAATGGATTTCAATCGGCAATTGTCTTCATACAGCTCCCAGAGCTCCCATAAAGCAAAGATTAATCTGGCAAAAATGTACAGAGGCCATCGAACACATAGAAAAAAAAAGTTTAAAGACAGCAGTTTCAAACCATGTGCTTTTAGAAGCAGGCAGACTCAATCAGAATACCCTTCCCCCATCTTATGCTCAGTCTCCCTCAGAGACAGCAAATTCTTTGTATCAGCTCTCCATACCCACACCCAAGCCCATTCACACCTTCCCCATTTCTTTAGAAAAGCAACCCTTGAGAACAATTGAGCCACAACCTGGCCTGGGTGGGGCGGTTAGCATTGAATTTCAGCAGAAACCGCAGAAAGAAAACTTTACAGGAGAAGAATTATTAGAAGGACTTCAAGCCTTCCCCATCACAGAAAAGAACCATGAACAAAGGGGGACAGAAAATGAAATAGAACATCTGGGGATACACACTCACATGGCTCCTGTGGCTTCCTCTGCGTCCACCTCAGAGAAAAGGCCCCAGGAAACAGAAAACACTGAGGTCAGAAAAACTAGCCTTCCTCCATCTTGCCTGCAACCCCCTTCCCCCACCAACCACTCCCTGTACCCTCATTTGCCATTGCCTGAGACAGTCATTGACTCTGCATCATCAATTTGTCCAGGTAAATTACCATCTCAAACCACTGCTCCCGGTAACAATTTATGTGCCGCGGTCAGCATGGGATTTCACCTAGAACATGGAAATCTCACAAAAGAGGAATTATTGAAAGGGATTCAAGCCTTTCCCATTACAGAAAGAAACAAAGAACTAGGTGTGGCAGCAATAGAGTTGAGTGCAGCCCGGAGCGCCATGAGCAGTGGCTATGCCCCCAGGTCTTCAAAGAAATCAGCATATAAGACCTTGGGCCAGGCAGCTGCACTCCTGCGTTACAAGCAAAGAAAATATCAATATGAAAAAAAGGATTTAATTAGACTCCTGCGTTACAAGCAAAGAAAATATCACTATGAAAAAAAAAATGGTTTCTCTTAACAAACAGTACTGATTTGGAAAAAAATGGTTTCTATTAGTCTTTGATATTCAGTTACAAAAAATCTGCATACTTTGAGAGTATTTCCCCCCACAAAGTGAATGCCGAACCTTATGTTAAAACTGTACTGAGATTTGAACAATTACTGTGTAAATTACATGTTAAAGTTTCCCTTTTGCAAAATTAATTTGGCTCATTTAAAATGACTCCATTTCTCTGAGATTTAAGTTTATAGCAATTGTTTGAATTGCTAGCGTACAGAACTTATATTTTTATTGTAATTCTCCCTTTCAGGACAAAAGTAAATTAAAATAGAATCTGTCTGCAAGGAATCAGCAAGTCTGCAAGGAATCAGCAAGTCCTTGCCAAGCCATTGTCTCTGGTTGATTTGTTAAACAATGCTATCTTTAAGTTCCTATTGACTGAAGGATTAACTCCTTGGGTGCAGTTCTTTTCTTTTGAGAAACACTGCTCCTCCCCCCCTTTACTGTAACTCTTGCTTGCCACTCATGGGGGAGGGAGGGAGAACTTTTGAAGAGAAAAAAAACTGGACTTAGTACTGCAGTTTCTCTCTCTAGTTTATATATGTTATAACTCAGACAGATTAATAGTAGTTACAGTCACTTTAGCATGCAGCAGACAGAGCTGAGCGAACAGCGTGTTTAATTTCCTATTCTAATAATTATAAGAAGAAATTCTATTCTGATATTCCACATTGAAAGTAAGCTCAGAGTATTATTGATTGCAACTTGGCACAATAGTTGCATTCTATAAAGTAATGATGGTGTCTCCACTAGGAGGCGCTATGTTATTCTACAAGTTATATTATATTATTGTTTTAATAATTCTGTTGTATAATAGTTTTTATTTTTCAGGCCTACAGACCTTCTGTATTAAGGACACTTCAGTTTTATTTTCTTTTTCACAAAATTTATACAGAATTCTGAACCTTAAAATTTTTACTGACAGAGATTGCTACATCTAAAGCAATCCCTCCCAAGCCTTTTCTTGCAAATCCAAATTGATTTTATTAAATTGAATGATAGAATTGATTCTTCAAGGTTAAAAAAAGTAAAAACTTCACTTTTATCCTTACCTTAGTAATTTTTTGCTGTATGCCAGTTTTTAATATTTTCCAGATTTACAGCCTTCCTGCCATGAGGAGATGTGAAGATGAACACTTTGCAGTTTATTTTAACATTTTTCTAACGCCTTTTGACTTTTGATCCTTGATCTAATTTTGTTTTTGATAACTTTTTGATAAGATTTTTAGCTCAAATTATGTGTTATCTGTTGTCTGTCTTGATGCCAAGAAGACTATGAATGAATAGTTGCAGAATGAATATGAATATATGTCAGTTTTGTGTAACATATGTTTAATATAATGTATGGCATACTTGTCATTTGTGATCCAGCTTACTGCAAATGATTGTTCCTTTAAATGATTAATTTACATTTATTGCTATTTTACTGAATGAAAATTGATCACTGCATAAAAACTTTCTTGATAATGGGGCTACACTCTGTCCTGAAAACTGATAATGGCTCTATTTACTGCAGCCATTCCTTTACATGAATTTTGTCAATAATTGAACATTAAATACGTATTTGGCATCCCCTACAACACCACAGGGCAAGCCATTGTGGAGAGAGCAATCATACCCTTAAGAGCTCTGGACCAAACAAAAAGAAAAAGGAGGGGTTTCCCCCTAAGAAGGACTGGCTGAACAAGAACAAAGTATTGTTTTAAATCACTTTAAATCATCCAAACATATCAAATTTAAGACCACAGCCATGAGTAATCATTATGGGACTAGGGTTAGTCACCCACAGCCATCAGTTTTGTATAGAATATTTAATGTCTGGTACGGTCCCGTCCCCTTATCAAAGGGACGAGGATATGTTTCTCTGCTTGCTTCCACAGGTATCAAGCCGTGGAAAGATGGAAAGGTGTCCAGGTCTACAGGACCCGATCCCCAACTTCTCCCTGAACCTCCACAGCCCTCAGAAGGACAGAGACCGGACTCCTTGCAAAAAGCAGCGCCACATGACCTGGGGACAGATCAAGGCCCTATCCAACCAATCTGCACAACTCCTTAGAACAGCAAGGCCTTGAGAAAACTCCAGAGAACTTATTAGCCGCTTTTTCTTGCCTGAATGCCAACTCATTAACAATTGTGTTCTGCACCCTCCTCCTTTGCCTTATTTCTCCAGCTATGGCGATTTCAGAACAAGGACTCTGACAGAACTTTTCACACCTGTTGAATCGAACAGACTGTTGGATCTGTGCACACTTGCCAACCCAAGCCTGCGGAGAACTACTGATGCATGCTGTACCATTTAACCTTACAGTATGGACTAATTATCCTTTACAGAGAGGTGTTTTCATTAACTCTCCAGTTAATAATACCATACTGCACATTGGTAACTGTATTCAAGAGACTGCCGCTCTTTGTTGGGACTATGATACAGGGGATGGGAAAGGGAATTCAGGTGGGAAATATCCATATTGTAACCGAACATTTGTATTAATCACTGAACACTTACATAATTATACCACACATATATGTGCAATTGGCAGATTTCAGGATGTGCAGTGGGAGACCCAAGCAAGTACAGAAAGTATAGAGGGGATGAAGGATTTACCTTTTGTAGTTATATAGCCCAAATGATAACCAATGACATGTCCACTAATCTGTTAGGAAACATATGGATGTTATGTGGGCGTAGAGCATATATGTACATTTCCCCAAGATGGAGAGACAGATGCACTTTAGGCTACATCCTCCCCTCATACTATGCAGTCAAAAATTTACCCAAAGCAAGGCTCCGTAACAAAAGGGAAGCAATAAATAATCCCATAGGAAAGTATACAGAAACTCAGATAGCTAGAAGCCTGTTTCCCCCAATGGGGACAGCTATGAATTACAGAGATTTACACGTCCTAGCTAACTGGACGGCTGCCATATTTAATCAGACAGTCCATGCATTAAAACTACTCACAACAGAAGTCTCTCAGATTAGAGAAGTAGCATTACAGAACAGCTATACCTTAGACACCATTTTAGCTTTAAAGGGTAGTGTTTGTGCATTAATTGGATCTCATTGCTGTGTGTACATATCAGTTTATAAAGCAAACCTCACACATACCATAGAGCAGATAGAAACCATGGTTGCTGATGCACCATTTTCAGACAGAATACCAACTTCTCCATGGGACTGGCTATGGTCCTGGCTCCCTGATATTTCTGGTCTCATAAGGGTGATTTCTATTATAAATGACCATAATTGTCTTAATTATCTGCCTGTGATGCTGTATTCAGTGCATACCCAAACCTCATATCCATACTGAAACCTTGCTCTCAGCCCGGATACAAAGATGTCTTGTAAGATGCCTAATAGGGAATCTTGAGCCCTGCAGCATTGGCACACCACCTGCACCAGCTCTGGGTGATATGGAGATTCAGGAGCTCATCGGCAGCTGGCACACCACGTCGAATCAGCTTTCTTCTCTCCATAATCCCCCTTCCCCTATTTCCAGCCCATACCAAGACATAACAGATTTCAGTAAGGGTCTAAAGCTTTACTGAGCTACTTAAACAAAAACAGAAAGGGTGAGATGTGGGAAATATGCGCTTGCCAGCAAGCCATTTCATCAGGGTTTAAACACTAACTTCCCTTCTCCCTGACCTTTGCCTGAATAAAAGCATCACTTGTGCTTAAGTCTCTGCCTAGGAAAGGATACCTGACTATCATGTATTTCTCTGGCTTGTGCTTAGCCCTGAATTCCTGGGGGAGGGGCTGGGTTTTCCCTAGTCAGAGGCAGGACAAAGTCAGGAGGTATAGATTTCAGCAGCCAATGAGATGATCCGTGCACACCCCCTGAGCCAAAGCCAATAGTGTAGGGACTCGTCTGTTGCTATGGGAAAGTAGCCAATCATGTAATGACACATCATCTGCCTTTGTATGAATGTACAATAAAAGGAAGAGCCTCGTGAGGGCTCACCCCTTCTCCTTCTCTTCCTGCCTGCGATGAAAGCTGTCTCAAGTGTGTTCTATGCCTCCATACTCAACACAATCCTAATATGGCACCGCAAATTACTTTTCCCTATGTGAATCACTTTGCACTTGTCCACATTAAATGTCATCTGCCATTGGAATGCCCAATCTTCCAGGCTCACATCATTTTTCACAATCAACTTGTGACTTAACAACTTGGAATAATTTTGTATCATCTGCAAATTTGATTATCTCATGTGTTGTTCCCCTTTCTAAATCATTTATAAATATATTAAAAAGCATTGGTCCCAGTACAGATCCCTGAAACACTTTTGATTATCTTTCTCTACTGAGAAAACTAACTATTAAGTTTTACTCTCGGTTTTCTATGTTTTAACCACTTTGCAATTCACAATAGGACATTGCCTCCTATCCCATAACTTTTTTTATTTTCTCAGGAGTCTTTCACAGCGGACTTTATCAAACACTTTCTGAAAATTTAAATATACTATGGGGTTGATTTTCAAAGGAGTGTGCGCGTGTCCATGTGCACGCGGTTCCTGGCACATGCACATGGACACGGCTATTTTATAACACGCGTGCATTGGCACATGTGTGTAATAAAATACGATATCCACGTGCACATGCACATGTAGATATTAAAATCTGTGCAGGCATGTGCGGGTGGTGTGCACTGGGGGGGGGGCAAATTTTCAATTAATATGTGCAGCGAAGCAATCGGGCCTCCCCAAGTTCCCTCCCAGTCCGCACCAATTATGAAGTGGACTGGGAAGGGGCTTCCCTACCTAACCCTCCTCCCTCTTCCCCTCTCCTCTCCTCACCAACCCCTAACCCCTTCCTATGTACTTATTTTATTTTTGTTTGTTTTATTACTTATTGCTCCTCTGGAGAAGAAGTAATCTGCGCGCACTGGCTGGCTGCTGGCATGCACTTCCCCGGGACAGCGTAGAATGGCGCTGTCACAGCCCACCCCACCTGCCCAGAATCCACCCCCGGCCCACCCCTTTGGAGAGGGCTGGCACTTGTGCGCATACCGGGGTTTAAGCGCATAGCCAGGCCATTTTAAAATGCGCGCAGCACGTGTATGACCCTGGCCATGCGCTTAAACCCCATTTTTTTTTTACGGGCAACAGCCTTTTCAAATCAAACCGTATATTGATTGGCTCACCATTATTCACATGGGGCCAGATTTTAAAAGGGTTATGCTCACCAGGGCCTATTTTCAAAAGGCCCGGCGACGCGTGTAAAACCCCGGGATGCATGTAAGTCCCGGGGCTTTACAAAAGGGGTGGTCCGGGGGTGGGGAGGTCCGGGGGTGGGGCGGTCTGGGGGCGGGACAAGAGGCCTCCAACATAGCGGCCATTGCCACTGTATCGGAGGATCGTGTGCCGGCAGGCTGCCGGCGCACGCAACTTGCGCCTGCCAAGAGTCAGGCGGGGTTAGAGTAGGGCTAGGGGGGGAAGGTTAGGGGAAGGGGCGGGAAGGTTAGGTTAGGGGGAAGGGAATGGAGGAAGGCAGCGCGGCTCTGGGCGTGCAAGGTGCACAATTGTGCACCCCCTTGCGCTTGCGACCCCGGATTTTATAACATGTGCGCGCGCCTGCGTGCACATGTTATAAAATGGAGCGTACATGTGTGCACATGTAGGCCACCTGCGCTTCTTTTAAAATCCCCCATGTTTATTAACTTCTTCAAAAAAATGTAGCAAATTAGTAAGGCAAGATTTTCCTTGTGTAAATTCATACTGTCTGTGTTCCAAAAACCCAGTTTTTCTCTGTATGTTCTTTCATTCTTTATAATAATGTATGTTTTCTAGCACTGGCATCAGGCACCATTTTGTAGAGCCGTGGATCACTCCTGGATCCTTTTTTAAAGATTGGGCCTGCTTCGGCCACCCTCCAATCATCAGGTACACTGGACGATTTCAATGATAGGCTACAAATGACTAATAATAGAGTTTCAATTTCATTTTAGAGAGTTGTATTCCATCTTGTCCAGGCAATTTGCTATTCTTTAGTTTGTCAATCTGTTCTGTCTTCCAGTTCATCCAAATCAACTCTATTAAATATCATTTCTGGTATGGGTATCTCCCCAGCATCATCTTCAGTAAACATGGAAGCAAATAATTCATTTAGTTTTTCAGCTCTGGCCTTCTCTTTCTTAAGTGTCCTTTTAGTCCTGATCATATAATGCTCCAAACAACTCTCTCACAGACTTCCTGCCTCAGATATAATATAAAAAGTTTTTAGTGTGAGGTTTTGCTGTTACTGCCAGCTTCTTTTCAAATTCTCTTTTAGCCTGCCTGTTTTACATCTAACTTGCCAGTGCTTTTGCTTTTTCCTATTTTCCTCAGATGGATCCTTTTTCCAATTTTTGAAAGATATTCTTTTGGCTAAAATAGAAGCTTTCACCTTACCTTTTAACCATGCTGGCAATCATTTGGCTTTCCTTCCATCTTTTTTTAATGCATGGAATACATCTGCACCAGGCTTCCAAGATAGTATCTTTAAACAATGACCATTCCTGATGCAAGCTCCTAACATTTGTAGTTCTGCCTTTACAATTTTTTCTAACTATTTTCCTCATTTTATTAAAGTTTCACTATTGAAATTTAAAGCTAAGTTCCCTCCATCCGTTCATTAAGTTAAATTTGATCGCATTATGATCATTGTTGCTGAGTGGCTCACCACTGTTACCTCTTGTAGCAAATCCTGCATTCCACTAAGAATTAGGTCTAAAATTGATCCCCCTCTCATTGGTTCTTGAACCAACTGTTCCAAGAAACATTCATTTAATCTGCTTCCCAGGCATGTCCTGATATTAGGGATGTGCATTTGTTTGCAACGAAATAGGAAATATAGACGATATTTCCTATTTTGTCGCGTTGTGGGGGGTTGCCGAAATGATAGGAAAACCCACAAAATTGTGTGTGGTTTTCTTATTGTTTTTTTTGGTGGGGAGAAAGGGCACATAAAATAAAAAAAACCCAAACCCACCCCAACCCTTCAAATTTAATTAATTGCAACCCCCACCCTTCCAACCCCCCAAGACTTGCTGAAAGTCCCTGGGGGTCCAGCAGGATCCCAGGAGCGATCTCCCCTCTCGGGCAATTGGCTGCCACTTATCAAAATGACATCAATGCTCCTTTGCCCTTACCATATGACGGGGCTATCGGTGTTATTGGTTGGCCCCTGTCACATGGTAGGAGCAATGGATGGCCAGCACCATTTTGTTTACTGGTAGCTGACGGCCCAAAAGTGTGAGGTCGGTCCAGGGACCCCCACTGGAACATCAGGGACTTTTGGCAAGTGTGGGGGGTTGTAATTAATTAAATCTGAAGGGTTGGGGGGGGGGTTCGGTCCAGGACAGCCGAAAAAAAATCGGCCCGATAACGAAGGCTGAACCGAAAGGTTCAGCCGAATCACATCTCTACCCTGTCAATATTGAGGCAATTGAAATCTCCCATTATTAGTATGCTGCCAAATTTGTTAGTTTCCCTAATTTATTTTAGCATTTCAGCAGCCATTGATTCATTTTGGCCAGGTGGAGAATAGTATACCCTCATCACTATTTTTTTCCCCTTCACATATAGATTTTCTAACCATAAGGATTCTACTTTGCACTTAGTCTCCTGCAGGATCTTTATCTCCTTGGACACTATGCCATCCTTAACATAAAGTGCCACAACTCTACCATGTTAATTAACCCTATCATTGAATTAGTAGGTGGGATTTCCCTCCCTTCACCCCTAGAAAACATGAAAATCAGATAGGACTATAAACAGAACTGGCAGAATTTAAATGTATGTACAAGTTTTATTTTACTACCTGATATTAGAACATAAGAACATACGATTTTTCATACTGGGTGTTATGGTTTGTGGGTATGTGGACCCTTGGCCCGAGGTGTGAGTTGTTACAGCCCTTGTGGAGGAGCCCCACAGGTCCGCACCATCAGGAGGCGAGGTACAGGCACAGTGGGGAGCTCTGGACACAATAGTGGAGAGATTCCCAGGGACCAGGAGGTGACCCCCATAGGGCGACAGACCATTGGTAGTACCTGGAGTGAGACCCTGGAGAGAGAGGCACCAGACAGACTGCGGAGCGGTAGGCACAGGATTAGCCATGCAGAAGGTTCTCCGGGAGGACAGCCCCAAGGGGCGGAGCTGCAGCATAGTGGGCGTAGACTTGGAGGCGCAGGCCAACCCATGAGGCAGGGAAGCCCGGGCCCAGTCTCAGCTGCTGACATAGGCTGGAAACCGGAGAGTGGAGGAATGCCGGCAGTCTAGTAGAGAAGCGGGCCCGAGGAACAGGACAGCTGACAATCAATGAATGAACTGGAGCAAGCCCCATGGAGTGGGGAGGCTCAAGGTAGTCTCTTGAGTAGAGAGCATGGCCTGAGGAGCGGAAGAGCATAGACAGTCTTGCTATAACACAGGCGCAACCCCGAGGAGCGGGAAAGGCTAGCCAAGGAACTCACTACGTTCCAAGGGAGACACGAGTAGCAGGAGCTTGTTGCTGAGTAGGACCAAGAGGCGCAGATCCAGCCCAAGGAGCGGGGTAGGCCACAGGAGCAAGTCCTCGTAGGAACGCACACTGACCGCCGAGGAGCGGGTGCCAGACAGGGTCCAGGAGCAAGGCACTTAGCGACATCTCAGGAATACAAGGCAGGAGTTGAGGACGCGTACAGAACTTGTTGCCAAGTCGGCTAGCTGAGGGTGAAGATGGAGATTAAGTGCAGGAGTCCAATGACATCATCAGTCAGGGACACCCCCGTGTTTCCCGCCAAAAAGGATTCACAGGCAGGGCCTGTGACGCGCGCGCGCGCGCGCGCCTAGAAAGACCCAACATCGAAGTAGGAAGTTGCGGCATCCATGCCGCCGTGAGGAGTCCCGAGGAACGCGGCGATGTTGGCAGGCCCACGCTGCAAGCAGACCTGGGGAGGGCAGGAGAGCGGTGCAAGAAGTGAGTACTCGCGGGCGCAGCCATCTGTTACCAACAGGCATAACACTGGGGCTGTCCAAAGGTCCATGAAGCCCAGTATCCTGTTTCCAACATAGCCAATCCAGGTAACAAGTACCTGGCTGGATCACAAAGGGTAGATGGATTCCATGCTGCTTATCCCAGGCATTAGCAGAGGATTTCTGCAACTCCACCTTAATAATGATTTATGGAATTTTCTCCAAGAACTTGTTCAAACATTTTTTTTAAATGCAGTTACACTAACAGCTTTCACCACATCCACATCACCACAATGAATTCCAGAGCTTAATTATGCATTGAGTAAAAAAAAATATTTTCTCCTATTAGTTTTAAGTGTACAACATATTAACTTCATTGTTTATCCCCTTGGCTTTTTAATTTTTGAAAGAGTAAACAGTCTATTTATGCTTACTCGTTCCACTCCACTCATTATATTTTAGATTTCTATTATATCGTTACTCAGCTATCCCTTTTCCAAACTGAAGAGCCCTAACCTCTTTAACCATTTTTTATAGGGAAATTGTTCCATCCATTTTAACATTTTGGTTGTCCTTCTCTGTATCTTTTCTAATTCTTCTATATCTTTTTTGAGATATGGTGACCAGAACTGCACGCAGTACTCAAGATGAGGTTGTACCATGGAGTGATACAGAGCCATTATGATGTTCTCTGTTTTATTCTTCATTCCCTTCTGTTGCGGCGCGGACCCGTACCTGGCAGTCAGGAGATTCCTCCTGACACGACGCAGCCATTCCCCGTTGGCATCATGGCCGCGCAACGTGAATCTGTTGGGCAATGCTGCTCCCCTCATGCTGACGTCTTTCCAAGGGGCCCTCGGCCCTGCGCCTGCGAGGGGACATTTAGTAC
Source organism: Rhinatrema bivittatum (assembly GCF_901001135.1). Classification (NCBI taxonomy): domain Eukaryota; kingdom Metazoa; phylum Chordata; class Amphibia; order Gymnophiona; family Rhinatrematidae; genus Rhinatrema; species Rhinatrema bivittatum. The sequence goes on from NW_021820970.1 coordinate 49,374, forward strand.
TTAGCCCGGAATTTGAGCACCAGCAATGCCTTGGCTACAGGCTTGCTTGTGCTGGTGCTTTTTGTGGTGATTCTGCATTTTCCTCGAGACCTGGACTGTTTTTGGATTTCCCTGCCTGCTGCCTGCTTCTGACCTGGACTGCCCATTGGATTGTTTGTCTGCTGCCTGCCTGCCTCTGACCTGGACTGCACATTGCAATTGTTTGTCTGCTGCCTGCCTGCCTCTGACCTGGACTGCACATTGGAATTGTTTGTCTGCTGCCTGCCTGCCTCTGACCTGGACTGCACATTGGAATTGTTTGTCTGCTGCCTGCCTGCCTCTGACCTGGACTGCACATTGGAATTGTTTGTCTGCTGCCTGCCTGCCTCTGACCTGGACTGCACATTGGAATTGTTTGTCTGCTGCCTGCCTGCCTCTGACCTGGACTGCACATTGGAATTGTTTGTCTGCTGCCTGCCTGCCTCTGACCTGGACTGCACATTGGAATTGTTTGTCTGCTGCCTGCCTGCCTCTGACCTGGACTGCACATTGGAATTGTTTGTCTGCTGCCTGCCTGCCTCTGACCTGGACTGCACATTGGAATTGTTTGTCTGCTGCCTGCCTGCCTCTGACCTGGACTGCACATTGCAATTGTTTATCTGCTGTCCACCATTGATCTGGACTAACCATTGGATTCTGCTTGCCTGCCGCCTGCCTCCAACCCGGATTGAGAATTGGATTCTGTTTTCCCTGCAGCCTGTCTCTGACCCGAACTACGTATCGTATTCTGTGCCTTGGCCACCTCGGCTGAATCTCGGTGCGGACCTAACTCAGGTAAGGCTGTTATACTATCATTTGGGTCCATGAATCATAACACCTTCCTTATAATTCCTAGCATTCTATTTGCTTTCTTTGCTGCTGCTGCATACTGAGCAGCAGATTTCAACATACTTTCAATGATGATGTCTAGATCCTTGCCCTGAATGGTGACTCCCAATGTGGAACCTTGCATTATATAGCTATAATTTGGGTTTCTCTTCTCTAAGTGTACCTGTCACATTAAATTTCATTTTCCATTTGCATGCCAAGTCTCCCAGCTTTGCAAGATCCTCTTGCAATTTCTCACAATCCTCTTATGATTTAACTACTTTGAATAATTTTGTGTTAGCACATTTAATCACCTCACTTGTTACCATCCCAGAACAGATCCCTGGAGCACTCCACTATTCACCTTTCTCCACTGAGAAAAATTACCATTTAGCCCTGCACTCTGTTTTCCATCTTTTAACCAGTTCCCAATCCACAGTAGGACTCTGCCCCATGCTATGAGTTTTTAATTTCCTAAGAAGTCTCTCATGAAGAATGTTTTCAAATGTTTTCTAGTAATCAAGATATACTATATCAACTGGCTCATCTTTTTTGCATGTTTATTTATACCCTCAAAAAAAATGTAGCAGATTGATGAGGCAAGACTATCCTATACATTTCTCAAGATATCAAACAGCACATTTAGCTACTTGGTGTTATTATTTCCCACAAGGTATCATTACCATACAGAAACGAAAGAATCCCTTGCATTCCTTTTGGCCCATTATCCTCCCCCTTCCCCTTTCCACATTATCCTAAGTTTTACCCATGTTTAGGGATGCAACTAGGCAGGTGGAGACTGCCAATCATAAGGAGGAATCCATTGCAACTAGATTGCTGCTTATGTCTCCTTTACCCCACCTCTGCTTTGCTGTTGGGGCAAATCCCCATCCCTATTCTGCTTTTGGACCAAGGCTCATCCTCCTCTATGCTTTATTGCTGGGCCCACATTCTTTTGGGGACTAAACACCACCTCCTGTTCAGCTACTCGGTCTATGCCCTCCTGAGGGACCAATTTTCACCTGGTCAGAACTTTAGAGGATGACCTTTCTATATCTCCCACCCTTCCTGCCACAGGAACTGTCTGGATTGTCTGTCAAACTGGCTACCTATGGGCCTGTTGGGCCTGTTATGAAGGGGCTAATATTCAAGTAGAAATGAGCATGCATGCCATTAGCATATTAACCAGTGTCATCCTCATTATAACATAAGAACATAAGATATGCCATACTGGGACAGACCAAAGGTCCATTAAGCCCAGTATCCTGTTTCCAACAGTGGCCAATCCAAGTCACAAGTACCTGGCAAGTACCCAAACATTAAATAAATCACAAACTACTATTTCTAATTACCATAATAGCAGTTTATGGATTTGTCCTCTACAAACTAATCCAAACCTTTTTTAAACTAGTTACACTAACTGCTGTAACCACATCCTCTGGCAATGAATTCCAGAGCTTAACTATGCACTGAGTAAAAAAGAATTTTCTTTGATTTGTTTTAAATGAGCTACTTGAAAACTTCATGGAACTAGCTCAAGGATGCAGAGCACCTTGTGAAATGCCCTTTAATGCTAGGCTACAAGCTTGGTTCAAATCACCTGGCTGTCCAGATATGGATAGACCAAAATACCAGCCTTGCGTAGAGTCGTTGCTACTATCTCCCTGATCTTGGAGAGGATTCTGAGTGCTGTAGCCAGCCCGAACGTCCAGGCTTGACACCATTAATGCTAAGGACATAAGAACATGCCATACTGGGTCAGACCAAGGGTCCCATCAAGCCCAGCATCCTGTTTCCAACAGTGGCCAATCCAGGCCATCAGAACCTGGCAAGTACCCAAACACTAAGTCTATTCCATGTCACTGTTTCTAGTAATAGCAGTGGCTATTTTCTAAGTCAACATAATTAATAGCAGGTAAAGGACTTCTCCAAGAACTTATCCAATCCTTTTTTAAATACAGCTACACTGACTGCACTAAACACCACCAGTGTTACATTGGTTACCATTTTGATTGACATGAGGAAGCTTGAAATCTCGCGAGGGTTCCGGACCTCGCTGAACGACCTCCTGCAGTCGATCTCCTGCCGGCGCCATTTTCCGTACGGAAAACGATTTGCGGCAGGAAATCGCTCCTTGACCCCCGCTGGACCCCCAGGAACTTTTGGCCAGCTTGGGGGGGCCTCCTGACCCCCACAAGACTTGCCAAAAGTCCAGCGGGGGTCCGGAACGACCTCTTCCGTCGAATCGTTTTCGTCTATGGCCGCCGCCATTTTGCGGCGGCCATTTTGAAAAATGGCGCCGACTGAAGACCTCACGATCTAGTGTGCCGGTTTTCGTGCTCTCCCCCTTCCCCCGATTTAGCCACGGACCGCCGCTACGGAGGACTCCCAGGTAATTTAATGCATTTGGGGGGGGGGGGTTCGGGAGGGTGGGGGATTTAATTTAAAGGGGCGGGGGGGGGTTTTAGGGGGTTTTAGTGTGCCGCTGGACCACCAGGTAATTTAAGGCATTTGGGGGGGGGGATTTAATTTAAAGGGTCGGGGGTGGGTTTTAGGGGGTTTTAGTGTGCCGGCTCACGATTTTAACGATTATGACGATACTTTACACACACAAACGGCAACGATACGATTCCCTCCCCCTCCCAGCCGAAATCGATCGTTAAGACGATCGAGGACACGATTCACATCTCTACTTGAAATATCAAAATAAGCATTCTACAATATTCTTGTTGTAATGAATATTCACAGTATGGATGACTGATTAATAAAAGTTTGGTCACATTTGGAATGAGCATGCACTTCTCAGAATAGAACATGATTGCATCCTTGTATACAGATAGCCAGATGGTGCTTATGTTTCCTGCCAGGCAAAGCAATTTATAGAAACTATCACTCAGATGATGAATTTCAAATAAGGCAGAGGATGAATAAAATAAATATGTTCCTGCTGTAACTGGTAACTATGTTTTTATCGTCTTCTTATACAAAGCTGCTCAGAAATGCCTTTACATTTAAATTATGTGTAGGATTAAAATTCATGGCTTCTTATGTTTTTTCCATGTTGGATGCAAAATTAAAACAACATGTTGAGATGAAGGGAAGGTCTGGAATGTCAAAGTCATGAAAAAGATATGCAGATTTATTCAAAACTGGGCTCAGATTAAGCTAAAAATGTGAGAGATTTACCACATGCCAAGAATGAATCAGAAAACAAGCGACAAAAACTGTGGTACAGTGGTGTATATTCAAATAAATGCAATGAAAGAAACACCCACATAAAAGAGCTGGATCTGTAATTATTGCTAAGTTGTGGATACCTCATATATTTCACTCGGGCTTTACTTAAAATGCCTCAAGGTAAAGGTGTGCAGTTTATTTGTATACTGCTTTGCATGTCATTGGAAAACCTTTTGCGACTATGCTACACCATATTTTATAATCATCGGTAACCACTTATTTTAAAGCAATCATAGTTATGCAGAAGGCAGAATTAATTTAAACTTATCTTGACAATTTGAAAGAACACTAGCCCAACCCGACACGGTACGTGTTTCGATGGCTTCTTCAGGGGTGGGAAGGCAATGCGGTGTCTGAAATTATAAACAAATGATTTAATTTAGTTAAACGTATCTTTTAAGTGAATGACATCAACCGTCTCACATGGTTCATCTATCAAGTTACTTTAGATCACTGTCTTTCTGCTTTAGTTACTTTAGATCACTGTCTTTCTGCTTGTAGAATGAATCAGAGGCTGGTTTACCTAAAATAAACTTCTTCTTGGTCCCTAGAACACAAAAATATTCTGGGTAAGGATTTACCTTCTCCAATAGTTCAATTTGTAAATGAGATTTTACCAATGAAATCAGAGGTCAAAGTGCTTGGAATGGCACGAGATCTGGAAAAAGTCATGCAGGCCTGCGTTGATAAAATAGTAAAAGTCTTGTTTTATGATTTGTATCTAATCAATGGCCTCAGACCATGTATTGCCAGCAATCAAATGGCTGCAGCTATCCAGGCTATGGTTATTGACCAACTAGATTATTGCAGTACCCTATGTATGGGTTGCACAAAAGGCAGCTGAATCATTAACAGCATGTTCAAAATACATCCACCCTTATTTTGATAAGACTAAAGCTCTAGATCATATAACTCTTGTTCTATAAGCTTACATTGGCTGCCAATCACTTTTAGAATACATTTTAAGATCATGTTGTTGAATGACAGTATAAAGTCTTTTTAAAAAATGACTCCTCATTTTTGAAGGACAAGTCACAGTGATGCTTTCCAGGAAGAACACCATGTTCCTCGTAAGACGCATTGTTCTCTACACCCTCTATTGCTGATATCAAGTATGTAAAGACAAGAATGAGAACATTCTCCTGTTTTGGGCCAGCCTTTTGGAATTCTGCCCCAAGAGAGCTATAATTAATCAAATAGTTAACAGGAAGCATTATAAATCATGGCTGTTCACAGAAACATTTAACCCTCATTACATGTCATGATAAGAAAGCAATTAATTCTGGTTGGGGGAAATTTGAACTTCATAAGTTGACATTGGTACAATTCTAGAGTCCTTTTGGACCCCAACCCAAATTCCAGATAAATAGTACAAAGTAACTCTGGAAAAATATGATTTATTGTGTTAGTATTTATTAAACTTTTTATTTAGAAAAAAAACATATTTCCCATTAAAACACAATTATACTTCTGAAATGTTTTTCTTAAGTACAAAATTTTGTTTCAGATGCTCATATAGCAGGTATTTAATAATGAGATACACATTAACATTAATTTTTCAGTAAACACAAAAAGAACACTGCTTTATGGCAATTATGTGCTCTCTGTACACAAACCTTTTACAGTCCTTAATACATCTTTTTGATTTGTGATCTGCTAGTCTGGAATAGAGAGCATACATTTCCTTTTTCCCTCAACAATGAAAGATACTGGGATTTTGTGGTACATTGCAATAAATGCAGTTCTTATTGGCCTGATTAGATTCTCTTGACATGATCTGCTGTTTGAAGCATGGTGTTATGCCTGTCGGTCGCAGACGGCTGCGACCGCGAGTACTTACTTCCTGCACTACTCTCCTACCCTCCCCGGGGCTGCTCGCTGCACGGGTCTGTCTGTACCGCCGCATTCCACGGGACTCTCCTCAGCGGCATGGATGCCGTTGCTCGCTGCTCCAACGCTGGGCCTTCCTAGGCACGCGTGCGTCACAGGCCCCGCCTTTGAAGCTTCTTCGGCGGGAACCTCGGGGGTGTCCTGCAGTGATGATGTCATTGGCCTCCTATATTTAAGCTCCACCGTCACCCCCAGCAAACCGACTTGTCAACAAGTTCCATTCTTGGACTCAGCTCCTGTGGATCCTTGTGATGTCACCTGCTGCTTTCCTTGGACCCTGTCTGGCACCCGCTCCTCGGGGGTCAGTGTGCGCTTCTCGGGAACCTGCTCTTCTGGCCTATCCCACTCCTCGGGCTGGCCCTGCACCTCTTGGGTTCAATCCTACCTGGCTCCAGCTACTTGAGTCTCCTCTGGATTTGCAGTACTCATGAGTTCCTCATCTGGCCTCCTCGCTCCTCAGGGCTGTGCCTGCATTCTCATCTAAAGACTGGCAGCACTTGCCCGCTCCTCGGGCCACGCTTATACTAGAGATCAACCTAGTCCTGCCCCGCTCCTCGGGGCTGGACTTCACCTTGTTCCTGTCCATCACTTGTCCCATTCCTTGGGTCAGCTCCTGCTTCGTCTTTGGCAACACCTCCACTCTCCGGGGTTCTACCTTCATCAGCTGCTTGGTCAGGACCAGATAACTCCACTCCGTGGGTGGTCTACATTCCTAGCTACATCCATCATGCTGCAGCTGCGACCCCTTGGGGCCATCCTTCCAGAGAACCTCCTACAGCCTACCATCCTGCGGGGGTTAGCTACTGGTCCTTGGGGCTTCTCCATCGCTGTGCCAAGAGCTTCCTGCTGTGCTGGTATTCCGCCTCCTGATGGCGCAGACCTATGCGGCTCCTCCCCACAGGCTGTAACAACTTGTGTCTCGGGCCAAGGGCCAACCAACCCATAGATCATAACACATGATGATTTCTCACCAAACAACAAAGCTGGCAATTGTACTTCCATTAATCAAATTGCACAGAAAGATAGAAATGTAATGGCAGAAAAAGATTATACAGCCTATCTAGTCTCCCTATCTACACCAAGGGCTGTTCTACAATCTCTATCACATCCTCAGAGATCACCTGTGTTTGATCCATTCTAGTTTGAATTCAGATACTGTCTTTGTCTCCACCTCCTCCACTAGGAGACTATTCCATGCATCCACCACTCTTTCTGTAAAGAAATACTTCCTTAGATCACTTCTCAGTCAATCCCCTTTCAAGTTCATCTAATACATCTGGTTCCAGAGCTTCTGTTCTCTTTAAAGAAGACTGCCTCCTGGAAATCTTAGAAATATTTAAATGTCTCTATCATATATTCTCTATACTGATTTTCCTCTAGGCTATACGTATTTAGATCTTTATGTCTGTCCACATATGCTTTGTAATGAAGACCATTGACAATTTTAGTATCCATCCTCTGAACTGACTCCATCCATTGTATATCCTTATAAAGGTGTCTAGAATTTTATACAATATTCCAAATGAGGTCACACTGGGCGCGTAAACAGGGCAATGTCACTTTCTTTTCTTTACTGACCATTCCTCTCCTTATGCACAAAACCATCTGCCTGGGGAATGTCATTACCTTAGCCGTCTGATCAGAGCATGATCTGAAAGTGATCACCAAACATGATCACTTTCAGATCATGCTCTTGTTCTGTGTACTACTCCCTTGGGAGTTTGCAGCCCAAAATGCATGACTCTGCATTTTTTAGCATTAAATCTTAGCTGCCAGACTCAAGACAATTCCTCAAATTTTTCTAGATCCATCTTCAGATTTTCCACAAATCTGGTATCTATCCGGTTGCATATTTTTGGTATCATCCACAAAAATACAAACCTTTCCTGATAATCCTTCTGCAATATTGCTTATGAGGATATTGAAAAGAACTGGTCCAAAAATCCCAGTTACACACCCCCAGTAATGCCTCTCTCCTCGGAGTGAATTCCATTTACCACTAACCTTTGTCCCCTTACACTCAACATAAGAACATAAGAAATTGCCATGCTGGGTCAGACCAAGGATCCATTAAGCCCAGCATCCTGTTTCCAACAGAGGCCAAACCAGGCCACAAGAACCTGGCAATTACTCAGTCAGTCACTTTAGGGCCCCTATCAAGGAAGCTGAGTTTATTTATAAGTCACCTGTGCCAAAGTTCTCACTGAAATCCAAGGCCTCACTCCCCAAATCTCTTGTCATGCAATCAAAGAAATTAATCTAATTCATCTGATAAGACCTTCCTCTGGTAAAACCATGCTGCTTCAAATCTTGTCATCTATTTGTGACTACCTCTTGGGATCACCAATATCTGGCCAGGGTTCTTAAACCCTTTTTGAACTAGAAGTAGAAGATAAGTAGTAGAGGGAGGATGCACCATTCTCAGAACAGTATCTCCACAGAGGCTGCTGGAATGGCTAGGGCTGTGCTGGTATAAAAGCAGTTTGCATCATTTCAAAGTGTGACATTTTGAGTTAGAAATCAGATGAGAAGAAGCTCTTTTCTTGAGTTGATCTTTTTCCTCCTATTTTTGGTGTAGTAGTTCTCACTGGTTTTAACTTGAACTGAATAAATAAGGGCAATTGGCTTCTAGTACACAAACCCGTCCATAAGGATGTCCCAGGGTTGTTTAAAAGATTTTGGGATGTGTGTTGAGAGATTTTCTGTGAGATCCATGGTATTTGGCCAGGGTTAGAGGGCTTTCAGGGAGTCCATTGTTTCTTGGGGAAGCCAGGAGTACAGGGAGATTCTGCTGCTCTCCATCACACAAACTATGAATGGATCAGGGGTAATTTGCTGCAGGAAATTTACAGCTGTGCCTTTTTTGTGAAGATTTGCCTTGTGTTGGAAGGATATTTTTCTGTCACCCTTCCTGCCTGAAGGGGGGAAAACCAGAAGAGCTGTTTGTTTCCTGCTGCCTGACCTTTCTTCTGAAAGATCCTGTGTGCATTATCTACCTCCCCTTCCTCCACTTCCTTCCTTTGCCCTTCTAGTTCTGGCCTCTGCCACTCTCTCCTCTTTTCTAAATCTCAGTGGAGTAAACTGCCCTCTTCTCTTCTCCATCAAAGTCACTTCTTTTATCTCTGACCACATTTCCACCTAGTTCCTCAGTTATATTTCCATTGATGTTATCCCTTTCATCTATCACATCCCCAATGTTGCTTTTCTACTGCAACTCTTCCTGCTGCCTTTAAACAAATTGTGGTCACATTATTCAAAAAAATGGCCCCTCACTGGACCCTACCTGCCCTGCTAATTATTGTCCATCCTCTCTTTTAAATCCAAACTATTCCAACATGCTGTTCACCTCCACTATCTTGACTTTATTTCTTCTCAAGACATTTTCTGTCCATTCCAGTCTGGTTTTCACTGACTCATTCCACAGAAATAGCCCTTGCCAAAGTCTACAGTGACCTCTTTATAGCTAAAACCATAAACCTTTTTTCACCATTAATAACCACTTATACCTTGATACTCTGTCCTCACTTAAGCCCTAATTTTAAAAAGCCTGTGAGTGCAAAAACCGGAGGATACGGACATGGCAAGGCTATGTGCATGCCGAGCGCATTTTAAAAATAGCCCGGCCATGTGCTTATCCCCCGATATGCGCAGAAGTGCTGGGCCTGGTGAAAGGGGTGGGCCAAGGCAGGGTGGGACCTGGGCTGACCGGGAGGGCAACTATTAAGCCCTGTCCTGGGGAAGTGCACGCTGGCAGCTGGCCGGCACCTGCAACTTACTTCAGCTGCTGAGGCAAAGTAGTAAAAAATCAAAAAAACATTTGATTAGTTAGGGATAGTTTAGGGGTTGGGTAGGAGAGGGGAAAAGGGAGGAAAGGTAGGTAGTGGTATAGGCCCGAACCCCCCCCCCCCCGCACGTGCTAGTCACGACCCGTCTACACGTGAGCACATGTTATAAAATTGGCACATCCATGTGCACGCACCGGGAACTGTACGCATATGAACGACCATGCATGTTTTTGAAAATTGACCCCTTAGATTTCAGGATTCTGTCCTGTCTTGGTTCTAATCTTAAGAACATAAGAATTGCCATGTTGAGTCAGTTCAAGGACCTTCAGTCTTAGTATCCTGTTTCCAAAAGTGGCCAATCAGGCTGCAAATACCTGGTAAATCCCATTAAGTAATCTAATTCCTCTTACTCACTCCCGGGGATAGGAATAGCTTCCTTTAGTCTACCTGGCTAATTATATCGCAATGACAGAGAGGAGCATCTTGGTGGCAGGGTGGCACTTTATGTCCGGGATGGCATAGAGTCCAAGAGGATAAAGATCCTGCATGAGACTAAATGCACAATCATATCTTTATGGGTAGAAATCCCTTGCATGTTGGGGAACAATATAGTGATAGGAGTATAGTACCGTCCACATGGCCAAGATAGTTGGATGGACAGTGAAATGGTAAGATAAATTAGGGAAGCTAAGCAAATTGGTTGTAGAGTAATAATGGGAGATTTCAATTTCCCCAATATTGACTGGGTAAGCGAAACATCAGGGCATGCTAAAGAGATAAAGGTCCTGGATGGAATAAATGACAGTTTTATGGAGCAATTGGTTCAGGAATTGATGAGAGAGGGAGCAATTTTAGGTCTAATTCTCAGTGGAGCACAGGATTTGGTGAGAGAGGTAATGGTGGTGGGGCTACTTGGCAAAAGTGATCATAATGTGATCAAATTTGATTTAATGACTGGAAGGGGGACAGTAAGTAATGGCTGTAGCACTAAACTTTCAAAAGGGAAACTGATAAAATGAGAAAAATAGTTTAAAAAAAAATTGAAAGGTGCAGCTACCAAGGTAAACGTTTGCAACAGGTGTGGACATCCTAGAAGCACAGTCCATATGTATTCCTCACATTAAGTAAGGTGGAAGGAAGGTTAAGCGACTGCCAGCATGACTAAAAAGTGAGCTGAAAGGGGCTATTTTAGCCAAAAGATCTTCATTCAAAAATTGGAAGAAGGATTCATCAGAAGAAAATATAATTAAGCTTTGCATTAGCAAGCTAAATGTAAGACATTGATAAGACAAGCTAAGAAAGAATTTGAAAATAAATTGGCTGTAGAGGCAAAAACTACTAATAAAAACTTTTAAAAAGATATCCGAAGCAGAAAGCTTGTGAGGGAGTCAGTTGGACCATTAAATGATTGAGGGGTTAAAGGGGCACTTAGGGAAGATGAGGCCATTGCAGAAGGATTAAACAATGTATTTGCTTTGGTATTTACTGAAGATGATGTTGGGGAGATACCCGTTCCAGAGACAGTTTTCAAGGGTGATGATTCAGATGAACTGAACCAAATCAAGATGAATCTGGATGATTTGGTAGGCCAGATTGACAAACTGAAGAATATTAAATCATCTGGACCAGATAGCATACACCCCAAGGTTCTGAAAGAACTAAAAAAATGAAATTTCAGACCTATTTCAGTTAATTTATAACCTATCATTAAAATCATCTGTTGTATCTGAAGATTGGAAGGTGGTCAATGTAACCCTGATATTTGAAAAGGGCTCCAGGGTGGATCTGGGAAGTAGACAGGGAGCTTGACTTCAGTGCCAGAAAAAATTGTGGAACTTTTATAAAGAATAAAATCACAAAACATTTAGATAGACACGGTTTAATGGGAGACAGCCAGCATGGATTTAGCCAAAATAAATCTTGCCTCAGAAAACTCTTACATTTTTTTGAAGGGGTGAATAAACACATGGACAAAGGTGAACCAGCAGATGTGGCGTATTTGGATTTTTAGAAGGCACTCAACAAGGTCCCACATGAGAGGCTTCGAAGAAAACTAAAAAAGTCATGGGCTAGGAGTTAGTGCTGTTCAGTTTGGAGAAGAGATGACTGAGGGGATATGATAGAAGTCTACAAAATCATGAAAGGACTTGATCAAGTTAATGTAAATTGGTTATTTACTCTCTCAGATAATAGAAGGACTAGGGGGCACTCCCTGAAGTTAGTAAGTAGCTCATTTAAAACAAATTGAAAAAAAATATTTTTCATTCAGTGCATAGTTAATTCATTGCCAGACGATGGAGTTACAGTAGTTAACGTAGCTAGGTTTAAAAATAGTTTGGATAAGTTCCGAGAGGAAAATTCGTTAACTGCTATTAATTATTAAGCAATAGTAGCGTCAGATTTATTTAATGTTTGGGTACTTGCCAGTCATTTGTGACTTGGATTGACCAATGTTAGAAACAGGATACTGGGCTTGATGGACCCTTGGTATAACTCTGTATAGCAATTCTTATGTTCTTATGGCATCCACCTGAGTTCTAAAAGCAGCATAACATGAAAATAATAATCTTTTACTAGTAATCTGTTACCTATCATTTAAAAAGCTATGATAGCTGATGACTGGAAGGTGGCCAATGTGAAGTTGATTTTTAAAAAGGAATCCAGGGGTGCTCCGTGAAACTTTAGTGAGCCTGATGTCAATTTCCAGAAATAGGGTAGAAACATTTCTTAAAAGTAAAATCAATGTCCTTATAAATAAATAGGTATGGCTTAATGGAGAAGAGTCAACATGGCTTTCGCAAGGGGAGGTTTTGTCTTACCAATGTTTTAGAATATTCTGAAGGTATAAATATACTTGTAGATAAAGGTGAGGTGATTGATATAGTGTATTTGGAAGGCATTTCACAGTCCCCCAAGAAGACTCCTTGGGAAATTACAAAGTTACAGGATAGTAAGCAGTGTTCTATTGTAGCTTGGTAATTGGTTAAAAGGCCAGAAACAGAAGATAGGACTAAATGGTCAATTTTCCAAATGGAGAAAGTTTATTAGTGGAGTAGCATAGAGATTGGTACTGGGACCTGTGCTGTTTAATATATTTATAAATCTGTAAAAGGGAATGACAAGTGAGGTGATCAAATTTCCAGATGGGAGAAAATTATTCAAAGTTGTTAAAATGGCAGAGGATTGCGAGGAACTGCAGAAGGACCTTTTGAAACTATACCAGGGGTGGGCAAACTATGGCCCACAGGCCAAATCTGGCCCATCATCAGCTTTCTTCTGGCCTATCTATTGATTTAAAATTTACATTACATGCGGACCGTGTGACATCGGGCCCTGAATAGTGCAGGAAGAGGACCCGGCTAACTTGCAGCACATAAAATTATGCATTGGCGGGGTTCCCATTCCCGCTAACAGAAAGAGCACCCGGCTTCCTTGCAGTGAATGAAATTATGCACTGGCAGAGTTCACACCTTTGCCAGCAGGAAGAGGACCTGGCTGCGTTGCAGCACATTAAATTATAAGCTGGTGGGGTTCCCATCCCCATCATTAGGAAGAGGACCGAGCTATGTTGCGGCACATTAAATTTTGTTCTGGTGGGGTTCCCATCCCTGCCGGAAGGAAGAGGACCCACCTGCATCATGGTGCATTAAATTATGCACCAGCAGAATTTCCACCCCTGCCAGCAGGAAAAAGACTGGCACCATGGCATGGTTTGCTGGCGAGCTTCCCATTCCTCGTCAGCAAGAAAGAAGAAGACTGGCACCATGGCATGGCTTGCTGGTGAGGTTCCCAGCCCTCACCAGCAAGAACAGGCCCCGCAGACCCATGGCTTCACCTGCTAGTGGGGCTCACACTTCTCACTAGCATGAAGAGGCCCTGCATATAATGGTCCACAGAGCGGGGTATACCAATAAGGTCCTCTTGTAGAGATGGTGTTATGATATTGAGGTGTTTGGTGGATTCTCAGTGGCTAGTGATGGTATCTCCTGTGGGGAAGAGTCCTGTAGGGAACTGAAGCACCGGGCTAGACTCAAATGCACAAACACAGAGGATATATCTTCTATTATACAGCTAGTGAGGTCCACCAGAGGTGGCAGTAGAGTAGATTAGGTAGCAACAGTCTGTGATCCTTGGCGTAGGAGACCCGTCCCACAATGGTGGTGTAAGGCCCTGATGCAGATGTCCAGTAAGGCACTGCAGGTGAGACAGACTGGCAGATGTTATAATACACTCCCTGGTAGCTGAGTAGATAGAGTTCCCAATGAGCAGTAGAGAGACGATAGGTATTAACAGACTGTAAACCTCGGCAGAGGAGACCCGTTCCACAATGGTGGTGTAGGGCCCGATGCAGATGGGCAGGGAGGAGCTGTAGATGGACAGACTGGGAGAAGTTGTACTCACTCTCTGTAGTTGATAGGTAGTGTTCCAGCAGGTTGAAGAATTGGTAGCAGGCACTAGGATAGACACACAGGCCCTCGAGGAGTGAGTACCTGTATTTAGGATAGGCACCTGGAAATAAGCAAAGGGCCCTCAAGGAGTGGGTACCCAGGTTAGTAGAACCAGAGAAGGTGAAGGTAACTTCCAGCAGAGTAGAAGTGGCAGAGCAGCTTCAGACCAGAGCGAATCCAATCTGTTGCTAACTCGGTGAGAGTCAGCAAATGGGCACCTTTTGAATATGGAAGCAGTGACGTCACTCGAGGGGGACGCCCCCGAGGTTCGCACCAACACTGCTATAAGACGTGAGGCATGCGCGCGCCCTAGGAGGCCTCAGGTTAACATGGCGGGACCCCCGGGAAAGCCGGAGGGTGCAGCAAGGAGACACTATGGACGCCATTCTCCCGAGGCTGGTGAAGAAGGCTGAAATAGAGATGAGGTATGTTGGCGAAGCCGTCTGAGACCAACGGATGCAACAGATGGCTTGGTAGTGGCCTGCAGCGCAGGGTACACCAGCGGGGTTCCTCATATAGATCAGGAATGGTAGTGGCCTGCAGCGTGGGGTACACCAGAGATAGGAAGTAATCCAAGGATTCAGAGTACTCACAGCAAGGTGTGTTCCAGCAGTAGTCCTGGGATGCAGGATAGAGTGATAGCCCATGGCAGAATGCCCTCCGAGGAGCGGATAGCCAGAGACAAGGAAGGGCCCCTATGGAGCGGGTACCCGGAGGGTGTCTCATCAGAGTAAGAGCTGGAACAAAAGTCTATAGCATGAGGTGCAGAATCAGCAATAAGGGAACTAGTTGCCAAGTCGTCAGTGGTCAGGTTCAGTCGGCTTAAATATTCGGGAGTGGAGACTTCATCAGTAGGGGACACCCCTGAAGTTCCCGCCAAGCAGTGCTTAACTTGACCTGTGTGCGCACGCGCCTATGTGATCCTGGAATCAAGATGGCAGTCGGCAGCACCCACGCCATCCCGGGAATGCTAGGTGGGTCGGCGGTAGCTGGCGGAGGCTGCCACTTTCCCCAGTGGAGTCACAGAAGAGGTGAGCAGAAGTGGTCGCAGCAGTCTGTGACCGATGGGCGTAACAGAGAAGAGAAGGTGGAAGGATTTGTGAGAGTGAGTGTATGCATGTATACAAGAGAGAGAAGGAGAGAGTTTGTGTTGTCCTTCCCACCCCTCCACTAATCCAGTCTCAGGCTAACTGGAAATCACAAATTCATAGGTATGAAGAGAGGAAAATTTGTATTCTTATTGGGGTAGATTTTAAAAACATATGTGTGTTCACGGCACGTCGGACAGAGCTCTCGATGTTCGCAGCATGTCTGTCAGAGTTCTCTTCCACGCAGTCACAGCAGCTCCCTTCTGCGCATTCACGGCACAGGCACGACACATCAGTGAGCGCTGTCTCATCTGTGCAAGCACAGCACATCGGTGAGAGCTGCTCTCTACTGCGCATTTGTGGCACGTCAGTCACCACTCAATTATATAGCAGATGGTTAGGTAAGGGGTGCTTTTGGGAGGTTTGGAATGCATTATGAGTATTTCCATTATTTCCTATGGAAAAAATAGTCTTGACTTACAACCAACTTGAGTTACAACCAGCCTTCTGGAATCAATTGAGTTTGTAAGTCAAGGGTCAACTGTATTTCTACCTTAAGCAAGCATAGCACACAGTGCACTTTCTTCTTGGGTTCTATCTGAGAAGGTTGTTTGCTAGACTACCTCAGCTCTGCCAGCCTGTCTTGCACCTATCAACTTTCTGCCACTCTGCCTTGTTGCCATACACCAGATGATTCTACTCCTTGTGGTGTTCTTGCCACTGTCATGGTTCCTCAGTGTGTTGGTACTAGTCTTTCTGATGCTTTGTCCCTTTATCGGCACCTTGTGATTTTTTTCTGACACTCTTTCTGCTTGCTATGTTCCCCCTTCATTGTGCTGTTGGATGTTGATGCCACTTGGTTGCCCCTTTGCCTGTCATGCTTCCTTTGAGGGTTCATGCAACTGTTATCGGTGCTCTCTTTTGAAGCTGTGGTAGTGTTTTTGACACTCTCGCTGCTGCTTTGCACCTCTGTTAAAGCACTGTTGCCACTCTTGGTATCCCTTTGCCCCTTTACAGTGCCTTAAGCTATTCATGTCACTTTGGTGCCACTTTGCCACAGTCTAATTACCTTGGAGCTCTTTTCTAGCTCTGATGATTGCTCCCCAGATGTTTCATCAGAATTGATAAGAAAACCCCAATTCTGCAGCCAAAATATAGGCTGCAAATACTTCCCCCATAGCCTTAATGGCAAAATGAAAAAAGAATGAAACTAATAAACAAATTGGTTTCCCCACTTATGACACAAATGAAATGAATTTGGGTCCAAGTGTAACGAAAATGAAACGAAACAAATTTTTCTCTTCTGCACATCCCTACTATTTAATACAAAACATACAAACTTCTGTTTTTTACTGCCTTTCTGACTAGCTACTTAATACAAAACACACAAAACTCCTGGTTTTTGCCTGCCCTCTGACTAGTTATTCAATACAGACACACAAACACACTCAATAATGTACCCCAATAGTTTTACTTCTCCCCAATACTTTTAAGTTTTAAACTTTTCCCCAAGTAGTACTTACTGATTCTTTTCAGCCACCAGCAAGGTGATCCTCTCAGTGTTCCTACTCTACCACTGATTTGTTATTCTTTACTTTGCCAATTTGATCTATTATATCCTTATTTGTTACAGATATTTGTTTTAGTTGCTCAGAATCTCAGCCATTAAAGAATGTTTCAGGTGTAGTTATGTTCCCAACATCCTCCTTCATAAAGACCAAGGCAAACAATTCATTCTTATTTTATTTTTTATTTTTGCTGTTTCCTTGTCCTCTCTTAACACCTCTTTTGCCCACCAGTCATCTAGTGGCCCATCTGACTCCCTTACAAGCTTTTCGCTTTGTATATACATGAGAAAGTTTTTATTATTAGTTTTTGCCACACTGACAAGCCTTTTCTCAAAGTCTCTATTGGCCTGTCTAACTACTGTTTTACAGCTAACTTGCCTATTTTCCTCATTTAGGTTTGCTTTCCATTTTTTTTGAACAATGCCCTTTCAGCTTCAACTTCCTCCCTTACCTCACCATTAACCACATTGGAAGTCATATGGTCTTTTTCTAACCTTTTTACTGTATGGAATATATTTTTCTGGGCTTCCAAAATGGTATTTTAAACAATGTTCATGTCTCATGCAAACTTTTAACTATAGAAACCAATCGTTTCAGTGTTTTTTCCTCACTAATTTGCTCATTCATTTGTAGTCTCCCTTTTTAAAGTTATGTGCTACTTGTAGTAGTATATGTGCTCTGTCCAGTTATTATGTCAGATTTGATTGTATACTGATTGCCATTTCTTAGCAGCCCCACCATAGTAACCCCTAATACCAGGACATGAGTTCCACTGAGGATCTAAAGTAGCTGCCCCTCTCATCAATTCTAGGGCCATCTTCTCTATGAAGCAGTCATTTATGTCTAGAAACTTAGACTCTCTAGCATGTCCCAATGAGACATTGTGTCATGGTTCTCTGAAAACAGAGACAACAGCTGTAGAGAAAAGGTTTTTTATTTAAATGCTATAAAATAATATAAATATTAAATAATAAAGTACCTTAAGGAGAAACAGAGTGCCATGTAAGGCATCAGCATAAACTCCCTCTCAAATAATTGTACTGATAACACAGCTTTATATTGAATTTTTACTTGTATATTTTCATCCCCAAACTGTTTCATAATTGTCAAAATTTCTGTGCTTGGCTTTCTAATATAAAAAAATGATCTGAATGGCCATATGTAATTTGCTCTCGGTCTCCATGCTAATTAACCTCATCTTATATGTAAATGATGTTATATAAGGCTCACAATTAGTTGGAATGTCAACTGGCCTCATGTCTTTCAAAATGTTCGATAATTTTAGATGGAATGTCAACTGGCCTATAACCTTGTAGCTCTGCATTTTTATCTAATTTACAACATCTGTGTGTCTAGGAAAACAAGTCCAAGGCTGAAGCACAAATGTCATGCTAATAATGTTGTTAACAATTATAAAACTTCCTATGATCAAAAATAAAAAATAAGGACAAGAATAATGACTTCATGTGTGACATTTTAAAAAGTGTTTCACTGCCTCTTCACTGCTTTCCTTTACAAGCCATGTCTGTAATTGGGGGCTGTAAGCACCACAATAATTGACCCAATCAATACTGGGGTAATTGAAGTCTATCATTATTATTAAGTTGCAAAATGCATTAGCTAGCATTTCAAAGTATTTTTCTTCATTTTGGCTGGGTGGCTGGTAGAATACATTCACTGCTAACCTCTTGTCAATCCCACATGGAATTTCTATCCATAAAGATTCCACAGCACATGTTGTTTGCTGCAGGATTTTTAGCATGTATGACTCCATGCCATTTTTTACATCTAGTGCCACACTTCCACCAATTTGATCTGCCTTATCACATCAATATAATTTATTCCCTGGTATCACAGTGTCCCATTGGTTATCCTCCTTCCACCATTTCTGAAAATTGTCAGATGTTGCACGCATTAAAATTAGCATTGAGTACATAAAATATCATATATGCAAGTGGATGTATTTTAAAAATCACAACATACACATTATTTATTTATTTTAAAGTTTTTTTTATACCGACATTCATTTGCATATCATATCGGTTTACATGGAACAATTTTAACAGCCAAAACATACAAAAGGCACCACCTATATTACTTGAAAAACGCATATGGCGTGCCAAGAAAATTAAATATGTGAGTAAAGAGAAAAACATTTTTCTTAAAGTAAGAGCCGTATCTGCAAGCCTGACAATGTGTTCAACTTAACCAAGTTGAACCACCCGGTCTTTTCTTCATTTGCGGCTCTTACCCGGCTGTAAAGCCTGATAATAGCTATTGTGGGCTGTTAAGCCTAGAAGAAACTTTTTGTATTTGCTCTCGTGATAACAGGTATTTGTAATCCCGTGATTACAGGTATTGATAAGTTGTAACCAGTATCCCAATGTCCCGTTTATGTGTGTAAACAATCTCCCCGATGGTGGCCGGTGTTTCACTGCACAACTTGCAGTTTCATCAGGGGTAGAACATATTTAAAGCAAGGAAGAAGATAACAAAAACAACTTCAGTAACGGGACAGAGAAAAAATCACTTAACTTCTGTTATTCAGCACCAACCTCCTCTATCCGGTCACCAGGTCTCTCAATAATGTATTCAGAAATGTGGGACAGAGACCGATTGCAGCAGAGTAGAATGATTAAATAGCCCGCGCGAACTAAAACGTGATGACGTCATGACGCTCGATCATCATGGTTACTGTGTCAACAAAAGGGATTCATAGAAAGACTTGCAACTCTAAGGCAGAATTTAAACCATTTGGATGTACAGTATCGAGCAAATGTTCCTCTTGTAACAAAGCTCCATTGAAATCTCCCCCATGCCATGAGGGAGCAAGATGTTTCAAAATGCGGACTCATAAAGACTCAAAACTATGAGCTTTCTCCAAACAATGTATAACCAGAGGAGCTGTGATGCATGCTTTGTTGAGACAAGATCTGTGTTCTATCATTCTGGTTTTTAACTGTCTTCTTGTTTTACCCACGTACCAGAGGTTGCATGGACATTGAATCAGGTAAACCACTCATGTAAATGTACAATCTATCTTCTGTTTTAATGGCAGTGTCAGATTTATTCTAGAGAAAAAAAGAACTTCAGTATCAATGGAGGAGAAAGGAAAAGGAGAGATGTGGGCTTCTGCTGAAAGGGAAAAAAGCTCACACTTTGGGGTATGAGGGGTTACAAGCACGAGCGTGAGGTCGGAGACGCCATGCCCTGGGAATCACACGCCAAATGAGCACACACAAGGGGCAGGCTCCTTTGTGTGCCCCTTTGTGTCACCCCTACCAAAGAAAGCATTTTCTGTTTTTCCTCTTTGAGTAATTGATTTTACAGCTTAGTAAGTGTTCTTATGGCTCAAGTCTATGATAAAATCCCATAAATATATTATTTATTTATTTTATTTATTTAGATTCTTTTACATACCGAAGTACAGCAAGCTGCCTTCACTTCGGTTTACAATGTAAACAACATAATACATATAACGCATTCATGACGAACATATTGAAACGTGTATAGACAACTAGTAACAATTCGTAACAATTCGGCATATGTCAAAAGTGTGAAAACAGGTATTAAATTAAGGAAGATATGGGAAAAGGACTTACAATTCAAAACAATCATGACATAGATATCTTCTTCAAATACCACTTAAGCCAGACACATTTGTACCTGCTTGGCTTGTTTCATCCAATTAATCAATGCACCATCAATAACAGAAAGAATTCTAGTGATTAATGACCTTCTGAATGGTTTTCACCCTGCCATTTTCTGTACTACAGAAACATGGCTAAAAACGTATGAATCTGTACTAGTAAATCAAATTGTTAATTCATCATATGATATTTTCTCAATACAAGAACAAATCACAAAGGTGGTGGCTGAATGTTAATAGCTGAAAAGGACCTACGTTTAAAACAAACTCACATTTCTATTGCTCCACCATTTGAAGTTGGTTTATTTAAATCAAAAGTACTTCAGGTATGTTTAGTGTACTGCCCTTCAGGTATCCTTGAACATAATAGTTCACCCTTAACTGAACTATTAGCAAATAACTTAGATAAAGATGTTCCATCTATAATTTTAGGTGATTTCAATCTTCACATAGATTCTCTACCGCAACTTTTAGCATGTGAAACACTTCTTGTCACTCTGTCAGCCCTAAACTGGAGCAGACTGTAAAGATTCCTACACACAAGGCTGGACACAATCTTGATTTATTATTTATAAAAAAAATATATTACAGAGCAAATCCTTGGGGCCAGCAAACCTGTTCCCTGGTCAGATCATAAACTTATCCAGGCATCTATATCTTTTATGTATAACCATCTTGATATTAAGACTAATGAACTGACTGTTGTTTTTTTTTTTATCATAAACTGATTAAGATTGATGGTTTAACCAAAAGACTCCCAGGAGTTTTGAATAATATTAATTATGATAATGTTGACAATGCTACTACATCCTGGTTTGATATTGCTACCATCATTGCTGATGAACTTAGTCCCATGATTAATAAAAGCTCTAATAATAACAAGAAAAACAAGCCTGGTATAACAATAAGAGGATCAAAAAGGTTACTTAGACAAAATGAAAGAATATGGTGAAAGAATCCATCCAACCAAATACTGGGGACATACAGAGCCTCCCTTTCTAAATATAGATTGTTAATAATACAAAACATTATTTTTTTTACCACACAAATTAATGATATTAGATTTAACCCAAGAATGTTATTTTCCATGGTCCAAAATCTAACAAAAGATAATGCATGCACTTTAGGCCTGACCCTGGATTACCAGGCAATAAATGTAATGAACTTGCATGCATCTTCAAGGGTAAGATTCAAAACCTTCTTAATAACATCCCATCAGCTTCAGATCAAACAATTATATTAAAACCTCGAGATGTACCGAAATTCCTTGGACATCTTTCAAAAGTGTCTCTACCTTAGAAATTGAATCAATTATAAAGAAATTAAATCCAGCAACTCATCCTTTAGATGCAATTCCCATTTTGGCATTAAAATCAGTGGTTCAGTTAATTTCTTCTCCCTTTGCTAAGATAATATATTAGTCATTATCTCAAGGAAAGATGCCTTTGTCTTTAAAATGTGCTGTTATAAGACCAATTCTTAAAAAGGGAAATTCTGACTCTAATATGTTAAATAATTTTAGACCCATTTCAAATTTACCATTTACAGCCAAGATATTGGAAAAACTAGTACAGGCCCAGCTGGCAGAGTGTATTGATACAAATAATATACTTTTTCCCATCACAATTCAGGTTTAGAAAACATTTAACACTGAATCATTATTGCTTGCCTTAACAGACATTGTATTAAGGGGATTTGATGCAGGCCAGTCATATTTATTGGTATTACTTGACCTTTCAGCTTCCTTTGATATGGTCAATCACCACAACCTAATTCATAGATTGTCTGAAATTGGCCTCAACAGTGTAACCCTCCAATGGTTTGTTTCATACCTACAGAATTGTGCCTTTCCATGTCAGAGAAATTCAATATAGATTCAGGAGTACCATAAGGATCATCCTTATCTGTTACTCTTTTTAATATTTAAATGTTACCTCTCTGCCAATTATTAGCTGGACTAGGCATTGCTCATTATTTATTTGCAGACAACATTCAATTTCTGGTGCCCAGCAAAGATTTAATAGAAAATGCTCTGAAATTAGTTAATGTTTATATTTCAGCAATCCAACAACTATTAGTTCATTTGAAATTAGTCCTGAACCTAAAAAAAAAAGAAAAGAAATTCTGTTATTAAATAGAAAATTGACATGAAATAATAGGGATGTGCAGAGGGATGCCATACGTTGCATTCGGGATTCGTATTTGTCGGGGGAAGATATGTTGCATTCGGCAAGAGGGGCCCCCAATACATTTATGCATTAATTCATATTCACTTCCTGGCTAAAACTGAATTAACTACAACCCCCCACCCTCCTGACCCCCCCAAGACTTACCAAAACTTAATAATTAAAGCATGTACATATCAGGGGCCCCCCTTGTTGAATGCAACGTATCTGCCCCCGACGAATATGAATCCCGAATGCAACGTATGGCGTCCCTCTGCACATCCCTAGTCCATCGTCATCACAATTATGTTGACATTTTTAGCCTGATGAAAGGGCATAGATATGTGGAAGGATCACACAAGGATCGCAAGCAATACAAAGCTCCTTCTGGTCCCAAACGGGTTTCAAGGAACGTCTAGCATCAAAAGCTTGGTTAAATTAAAATGAGCTGTTGGGAGCCATCTACTCCACCTGCACTGCCAGTCACCCCACTACCAGGTTCAAGGAAAGGATGGCAGACACAAGGTCGGGCAGCCATCTGCTCCACCTGTGCCGCCAGTCAACCCGCTACCAAGTGTATACATAGAAAGTCCCCCAGTGGTAAGTGCAAGTAGCCCCTATGAACAAGACCCAACCCCAGTGAGATGGCAGCAATTGGCGTCTGGTCTTAGCCTTTACCCCAATAAGGGGCGGATTCTAAAAGCCCTGCTCGCGTAAATCCGCCCGGATTTACGCGAGCAGGGCCTTGCGCGCCGGCACGCCTATTTTCCATAGGCCACCGGTGCACGCAGAGCCCCGGGACGCGCGTAGGTCCCAGGGTTTTTGGAAGGGGGCGTGTTGGGGGGCATGTTGGGGCAGGGCCAAACGACGCGGTGTTTTGGGGGCGGGACGCGGCGTTTCTGGGGCGGGCCCGGGGGCATGGTTTCGGGCCGGGCATTCCGGGGGCGAGGTCGCACCCTCCGGAACCGCCCCCAGGTCGGGTCTCGGTGCGCCAGCAGCCCGCTGGCACGCGTGGATTTACATCTCCCTCTGGGAGGCATAAATCCATGGATAAAGGTAGGGGGGGGGGGGGTTAGATAGGGCCAGGGGGGTGGGTTAGGTAGGAGAAGGGAGGGGATGGTGAGGGGAGGGCGAAAGAGTGTTCCCTCCGAGGCTGCTCCGATTTCAGAGCGGCCTTGGAGGGAACGGAGGCAGGCTGCGCGGCTTGGCGCGCGCCGGCTGCCCAAAATCGGCAGCCTTGCGCGCGCCGATCCAGGATTTTAGAGGATACGCGCGGCTATGCGCGTATCTTATAAAATCCAGTGTACTTTTGTTTGCGCCTGCTGCGCAAACAAAAGTACGCGATCGCGCTTTTTTTTTTAAATCTACCCCTAAGTGTGCAGCAGCTTTGTTACATGAGGGTTTTAAGGAGGGCATCAGAATCCTAAGAAACAGCAGGGTAAATTCAGGCTGATATACAACCAGGATATGGAGATCGAAGACCAATCAGATTGACTGGGGGCAATCAGGCAATCGGTGTGTTAGCCCGAGTTCCAGGTCTGCTTACGTGCCCAGTGGCCAATGCGGTGCATTATCAGGTGCTCAGGCCCTCCAGAGGGAGTCAATTTCTGTTGCATGCTAATTTACTACCACTGAGCAAGTACTAGTCAATGCCATTCTTAGGCACGCCCTGGACGTGGTCAGGCTGAAGTCAAGCAGTTCAGTCTCACTGTTTCCGAATCAGCGCTGTTTTGTAGCAACGGGGTGCATCTTTCAGATATGGGACAGGACTTGTTCTGGAGCAACTTGAAAAGGGTCATGCACAGATTCCTGGTTTGTTCAAAGTCATTGGCCAGAGCAGTCCCTAGTCATTGGCTAAAGCTGGGGTTGGAGAAGGTCCCAGATAAGCTGTGAGGCTATCTGGGCCCTAAGGCGGGTGTACCCAAGCTGGGAAGGGGTTGCCAGATAAAGATAGTGCACAGCACATGGTATAGCGACATTGATGAGAG
Organism: Rhinatrema bivittatum; assembly: GCF_901001135.1. Taxonomy (NCBI): domain Eukaryota; kingdom Metazoa; phylum Chordata; class Amphibia; order Gymnophiona; family Rhinatrematidae; genus Rhinatrema; species Rhinatrema bivittatum. Next base: position 74,038 of record NW_021820970.1, read on the forward strand.
GGGGCTGTCTGTTGCCAGGGCCCGCTGGCCCTGGTGCAGTGGCAGACCGAATGTGCACAACTTTCAATGGGGCAGTCACCTTGCTTGGACTCGGCGGATGATTGGAATGCCTTGTGATTACCTCCAGGAAGGCGAGGAGCCTTGCTTGATTGTGGTGGGCCTAGGCTGGAGGTGACATGCTGTCTGCACAGAGGAGGATGCTCTCAGATAGTTTACCTAAGGAAATAAGAACATAAGAAATTGCCATACTGGGTCAGATCAAGGGTCCATCAAACCCAGCATCCTGTTTCCAAGAGAGGCCAAACCAGGCCACAAGAACCTGGCAATTACCTAAACACTAATTATATCCCATGCTACTGATGCAATTAATAGCAGTGGCTATTCCCTAAGTAAATTTGATTAATAGCAGTTAATGGACTTCTCCTCCAAGAACTTATCCAAACGTTTTTTGAACCCAGCTACACTAACTGCACTAACCACATCCTCTGGCAACAAATTCCAGAGCTTTATTATGCATTGAGTGAAAACGAATTTTCTCTGATTAGTCTTTTTTTTTTTTTTTTTTTTTATTTATATCAATTTTTAACAATACAATCAAGAATACCTTGATACAGAAATTACATAGTTATTAAACTACTAGACTATTATATCATATCTTCATTCTTCAAGGAAAAACATTACTAAACCATGTACTTTTCTTAGTCCTCTATGTAGGGGGTTAACATGTATGAAACAATAAAGGCTCAATCAGAAGAACATTTTAAAGGAAATAATGACAATCCAATTCCAAGGACTTATATTATTTTTATAGAGCAGTTATGGTTATATTACTGAGGGGTTGCTATTTCTGGACTACTTTCTATATTCTTTTCTGCAATAAACTTAGTCAAATGAGATGGCTGGAAAAAACAATATAGGTGATACAAAACTTACAAGGAAATTTCAACTTGTACTGAGCACCCATTTGTAAAAGTTTAGGTCTTAATAAAAGAAATTATTTCCTTCTCTTTTGTGTCTCTTTCGTAACATCTGGAAATATTCTTACATTAAGTTGACAAAATTTTTCATTAATGTTTCTAAAGAATAACTTTTGAACCCACTCTCTATCAGAATTTAATAAAAAGGAAACAATTAACGTGGATGGCTGAGCCATATCCACATTTGTGGATTCCAAGATTTCTGTAACATTTAAAGGTGAAATTAACTGAAAATCTTTCCCTTTATCAGCAGTATCTTTCCAAGATGGAACATAATAAATCTGAGCAAGAGGGGGCAAGGCTTGTTGTGGAATTTTCAAAAATTCCAAAGCAAACTTATTCCATGCTTCCTTAGCCGAAATGGCTGGAAACTTTGGGAAATTTATTAACCTTAGATTTTTACTATGTGCTTGATTTTCAAGATTTTCTAACTTCCTGGAAAGATATTGATTTTCTTTAATTATCATTATATTCTGATCACTTGATCTTTTTAACTCTGTAGAAGCATTAGTTATAGCCTGATCTCTCTTACAATTTTTCAAAATTACATTTTTCAACTTGAGATCTAAATTTCCCATATTTTTTAAAACAGGTCTCATTTGCAAGGTGACATTCTTATCTAGAACTACCAATGTTTCCCATATAACCTCCAAAGAGATTACAGATGGTCTTACTATTGGGAGTAATTTTCTCCGATTAGTCTTAAATGTGCTACTTGCTAACTTCATGGAATGCCCCCTAGTCCTTCTATTATTCAAAAGTGTAAATAACCGATTCACATCTACTCATTCAAGACCTCTCATGATCTTAAAGACCTCTATCATATCCCCCCTCAGCCGTCTCTTCTCCAAGCTGAACAGCCCTAACCTCTTCAGCCTTTCCTCATAGGGGAGCTGTTCCATCCCCTTTATCATTTTGGTTGCCCTTCTCTGTACCCGAGCCATACCTATGTTATGGCTCGGGTACAGAGAAGGTACATTTTGGTTGCCCTTCTCTGTACCTGAGCCATACTTATGTTATGGCTCAGGTACAAAATTTGTTGTACACTGTTTATTGTAATAAAGCTGCAGCCGATTATATTCTACATCTGGTCTCTAAGGTACTTTGTATTTGAGAGTGTGTATTACTACATCCCACCCCCTTTTTCCACCATGCCTGAAGACTGCAGGATGGCCAATGTAACCACTATCTTTAAAAGTGGCTCCAGGAGTGATCCAGGAAAAAATCAACCAGTGAGTCTGACTTCCATGCTGGGAAAAATCATGGAAACTATTCTAAAGAACAAATAGAAAGATGGTTTAATGGGAAACAGCCAGCATGGATTTATGCACGAGAAATATTGCATTATCAATCTTCTATATTTTTTGAAGGAATTAATAAACATGTGGATAATGGAGAGCTGGTGGATGTAGTGTATTTTGATTTTCAAAAGGCATTTGACAAAGTCCCTGTGGTGCTGTGGTGGACGAGAGAACCAGGGTGCACTCTCTAGCGTGGGACGAAATGTGTGCCCTTGCAGAGAAATGTCCTTACCCTGAGTCTCGACCGAGCCTGCACGCTTCCTTGAGACCACCAACGCAATGGTGGTCTCTGAATGGTCCTCCGACCATTCCAAGCCCTTTCGGACTGCTGCTAGGGAGCGCCGGGAAGCAGCAGGTTGGACAGAGGACAAGGCAGCCGAGGAAAAGACACTGGACAAGGATTCAGATGAAGATTAAAGGCAGGCAAAGACTCAGAGACTGGACTAGACGAAGGTTCAGGCATTGAGGTAAACTTGGAAGGAGTGCTGCGATGCCACGCGCCCTTCACACCCCAGCCGGGATGGTCACGGACCATGTTGGAGGTGAAGCAGCAAGGCTGGCATCGACACAATTACATTAGAGTTCAAGATGGCAATAGGTACTGAAGAGAAGAACTGGAGTCCAAGGAAAAGGACATCAAGGCAAACAGATGAAGGTAACTGGCAAAAACTCCAGGTGGCCCTGTCCTGACCTGAGCTTCAGAACCTGGCATGATCAACGTATCAAGAAGGTCAATAGCAGGAGGAATAACCTCCGACCCAGTGTGGAAGACACATCGTGAAGGTATCCCGAAGTTAGACTTGAATATGGACCACAGAAGGGAAGCTCTGGAACCCTGAACATGAAGAAGATCAGATGAGAGTGAAGATCCGAGATGGTACTCAGATGGATGAGGAAGATCTTCGATCCAAGATGAAGGAGACTCCAGATAGAGCACCAACACCCACAGCCAGGGAGGAGGCTGCGGTGGCTAGATCAGCCCTCAAGCTATCCACTGGAGCACTGCCTGCTGGGGGCTATGCGTAGCTGGAGTCCAGAGCATCGAAGGAAGAAGACAAGTCTTCAAGGCAAGGAACCAGGACATCCAGAACAGAGTCCACGGACACTCGATGAGGAGCAGCTGGGACAGATGTACCGGATGTCCAGAAGACTCCAGACCCAGGAGGGACAGACAGGAACATGGGTACCCTCGGATCCAGAGATAGAGGAATACCAATAGCGCCCTACACACCCCAGCCGGGGAAGTTGCGGACCACTGGGCCACCACGTGCCCTACCAGCCCAGCCAGACTGGTCGCGGACCACGAGGGATGGGAAGACAGAACCTCAGGAACCTCTGGACTAGAACAGAACATCAGGATATTGCAGACAAAAAGGCAGGAATGGAGACATCAGGATAAGGCTGGAACGGAGACATCAGGATACTGAAGACATCACGAAGACAAGAGACCAGGAACATAGAACATCAAAGAAGTCAGGAACAAGGAATGGGATCCCAAGACAAGGATGCCAGGCAGGAGCTGAAAACAGAGATCCTCAGGAGACCAGCTCCAGGAAGGAAGTTGCTCCTTGTGAAGGCAAAGACGGAATGGCAATGAAGCCCTTTTGTAGGGCTGAAGGAGGAACTCCCACGATCACATCATTGATGGACTACTCCCTCCCTTTAAGAAGGGAAGGAAGACGTGCCCTCGCCCCCTAGGAGACAGGCAGGAAGTACAGGACCTTAGAGAGCGGCCCTGCAGTGACACAGAGGAGGAGAAGCAGGCCCCGAACAGGCCCGATGCAGAAGGCAGCTTCCCAGCCGCAAAAGGTGAACAGAAGGCGGCTCCATGCCGCAGGCAAGGACAGGGCTGCAGCCCTCTTTCCTGGAGGTAAGTTTAGCAGCCTCCAGGCTGTATAGGAACAGTGAAAGCAGCTCCCAAACCATAGGGACTGCAGTAGCGTGGCTCCAGCCGCGTGTGAGAGTGCCGGCAGCCTCTGGGCCGCTTGGAGTGAAGAAGCGCGGCTCCTGCCACATAGGAAGCATATTGGTGGCCTCCATGCCACTTTAGAAGGCAGCAGTGGTGGCTGGCCCGCCACAGAGCATGGCAACATGGCCTGCCATGTGAAGTGCAAGTCGGCGGCCTCCAGGTCACTTGAGAAACAGAAGTGCGGCTCCTGCCACGTGTGCAGCACGTCGGCGGCCACCTGGCCGCAAAGGAAGCAGGGAGAGAGGTGGAGAGGTGGCCTGTGGCTCCTGCCACAGGCCAAATCACAACAGTCCCCCTTGGGAGACTCCTGAGAAAAATAAAAAGTCATGGGATAGGAGACAGTGTCATATTGTAGATTACAAACTGGTTAAAAGATCGGAAGCAGAGAGTAGGAATAAATGTTCAGTTTTCTCATTGGAGAAGGATAAACAGTGGAGTGCCTCAGAGATCTATACTGGGACTGGTCATTTTTAATATATTTATAAATTATCTGGAAAGAGGAACAATGAATGAATTTGCAGATAATACAAAATTATTCCAATTGGTTAAATCACAAGCAGATTGAGAAAATTGAAGGAGAATCTTATGAAACTAAAAGACTGGGCATTTAAGTGGAAGATGAAATTTAATGTGAATAAGTGCAAAGTGATGCACATTGGGAAAAGTAACTCATTATAGTTACATGATATTAGGTTATATATTAGGAATTACAGCCCAGGAAAACGAACTTGGCGTCTTAATGGTTAATAGGGTTAGAAAGAAGTAAAAATTATGTTTTGTTTTTCATTTCTTTTTGGGGGGTGGGATCACCATGAATTTCATTTAGTTTAATGTTTAATTAATGTATTTAGTTTAAAAAAATGAAAAAAAAACCAGTAAAAAATCTGACTCAAAAACGATCAAAAAAATAGAAATAGGGCCTCCCGAGGCCTTCTGTACTCACCATAAAAAATATTGGGGCCGGGATCTTCCCTGGCACCACCTACCCGGTCCAGGGGAATCCAACAACAAGCCCTAGGCCCAGAACACTGACAGTCTTAGCTTTGCATAGGCCTAGGCCACGGTAAGTTGCTGAACCATTGGCTTAGTCTCTATGCAAGGTCCAGGCTTGAAGACCTGGTTCTGATGCTGGGGCTTTGGCCTAGACGAAGGCCAGAACCCAGGCCCGATGCTATCCAGCCCAGAGGCAAATTCCTTATGCCTGGGCCTTGACCTAGGCCAGGACATGGGCCCAGGCCCAGTTCCATGGCTGATATATAGGCCAGGTCCTGAATCTAGGCTTCTGCCTAAGCCAAGGCCAGTGCAATGGCCCAATGCTGGGGCCTGCTCCAGAGGCTGAGTCTTAATGCCTGAACCTCAGCCCAGAACCAGGCCTGAGGCTGGGGCCCATCCTAGAGGCTATGTCCCAACACCAGGGCCTCAGCATAGACCAAGACCCAGGCTCGATACCAGGGACTGATTCAGAGGCTGCATCCCCAATGCTGGGCCCTTGACCAGGACCTAAGCCTGATGTGGAGCCCAGACCCAGTCCCAGATGTCAGAGCCCATACCTCTTGTGATGTCTTCTGTCTTCTGTTTTCTGTAAAATAACGGTGTCCACTAGGGACTCACCAGTTTTGTTAACTTTGGTGCTTCCCACTTCAGAAAATTTCACCATTTTGGTGTTCAGCAGTTTAATTGAACCCTAGTGAAGGGGTCTTTGTCCAGACCATGGCATGGTTTCAAGCCTGGGTCCATGTGACGGGGACTGGTTTCAGGACTGGGCCCCTGAGGTCCAGAGGCGGGTTCCAGGCATCAGGAACCCGCCTCTGGACCCGCCTCTGGACCGGGCCCTAGTGTCAGGCATGCTCTGGGTTCAGGCCACACACAAACACAGAATATACTGAGGAGATCTGCCTATACTCCCACAGGCCTACCTCAGGGCTAATTCTCAGGAAAAAGGGAGATACCAAATGGCTTCTAAATCTCAGGGCTTCTACAATACATATACAAACATGTACACCTACACTGAGTAAGTATTCCAGGATCCAAGTATTGATGTAATTTTATTTGAGAACTTGCTAATGAAAGGGTAATAACACAGAGGATAAATAACAGCAAACACCAGAGAGTTGATTGCAATCAAATAATAATAACAATAATAATAACTACTAGAAAAGTATTAAAAGATACATGTAAAGATAGCAAATTTTGTGTTCCTAATAAAACATCAAATAGGTCCAAGGAATCTGTCTACAGCTCAGCTCCGGAAGTCTAACAAGTAACAATGATACTGAGATTCTTATATCTCTGTTTATTTTATAATACTTTTATAACACTGCTTGAAACAGGAGTGAGTCTCCCTCCCTTCCATTGTTCTTATTGTAGTTTAGTACATCTGCTTCTCAAACTTTGGTGCTATTTGGTGTACTACTCCCAGTTTCTTGTCTGACCTTGACTAACATTTCTCATGGGTTCAGTGCATACGCATTTTGGAGTATAGATATCTGCATATCCCTTAGAAGCAATAATAGCCATAGATCCTAGAGACATCTAGAAAGGACTCTCTAATCATAACAGCTTTTGCAGCAGGTGTCATAGACATCTTCCTTCTCTGCAAATTTTTTTTAACCTGACAGTTCTTTTATTAACTGAGGTTGGCTAAGTGTGGTCAGCAATTAGACAAATCCTAATTACAGGATCTGGTCCTTGCCTTAACCTAGGCCAAGACCACAGCATCAGGCACCAGCTTCCAGGTCCGGCCCCAGCATCAGGTCTGCACCTGGGATGCGATGCTGGATCCCTGATGGAGCAGGAATGTGTGGACAATTTTTTTGGTCTCAGCCAAGGCTTCAACATTGGGCCTGGGCCTTGGCTGAGACCCTGGCATCACGCTCAGGCCTAGCCTGCGGCTTCTGCCTTACGCCGTGGCCTATGCATATGCAAGGTTCCAGACTCAAGCCTAGGCCCAGGTCCTGACCCCAGCATCACACACTGGTATATGCCAAGGCCTCTGCTTTGGGTCTTGGCCTATTCCTTAGGTGAGGCCCTGGCAAGACAGAACTCTTATCTTCCCCTCATAACCACGTCTCCCTTTTTCTATTTCTGTAGATAACACTGTCATCCTCCAAGTCCCCACTGACTCTAATCTTAGGGCATCCTTCAACTCCTTTCTTTCCTTCTCTACACATATCCAAAACACTGTTAAAATGTGCATTTTTTTTATAACATGAACCAAATTCCATCCTTTCTTTAATGAATGCACTGCCAGAAAATTATCCCTTTTCTCATTATGTTATGTTTATGTTTATTATTGCTTGATTAATCACAATTAATTACAGTTGTAAAGCAAAGTGATGTACAAACAAAATCATATGTCTAACAAATTAAACCTATTAGCATAAAAAAGATCAAAGCAAATAAAATTACAGTATAATATACAACAAATTAAAATGATTAAAATAGGGACATAAAGCAATGACATAAGAGGTAAAAATAAAACAATAAAAAACCATAAAATATAACATAAAAGAGTACATCAGGTAATCAGATGAGGAAAAGCCAGTAAAAACAGGTGTGATTTGAGTGATTTCCTAATTTTCACAAACTTTTTCTCAAGATGAACATCAAGGGGTAAAAAGTTCCAGAAACAAGAAGTTAGGCAGGAAAGACAAATTGTTCTCAAACTTTCAAAATGAATATTCCTAATGGAAGGCAACACTAGAAGTTCTTGTTGTGAGGACTGCAGCTGTTGAGAGGGAAGATAGGGAGAGATCACAGATGCAAGGTAAGAGGGGGTACCCCAACACAGCTTTGAAAGTAAGAAAACCAATTTTAAACTGGATGCAAAGCAATACTAGGAGCCAATGTAGATGAACTAAAAGGGGGGTTACATGATCAAATTTAGTTTTATTGAAGATAACCTTTGCTGCAGTGTTCTGTGCTAGCTGAAGTCATTTCAGTTGAGTAGTGGAAAGGCAATATAATAAAGCATTTCAATGGTCTAATCTAGAAAATATGAGATAATGGATTAAAGTTTTAAGATCAAAGCTCTCCACAAAACAGCCAAAGATGATGTATAGATCTAAGCAAAAAATAAACAGTCCTCAGAACTTTAGAAATATGGTGAATGAAGTTAAGCTGATTGTCAAAAGTTATGTCTAAGGTGGTAACTGTATTCTTAACTGAAATGGCATAGCCTGCCATAGTAGGAGCTGGAAAAGAAATGGAGGAAGAGGAGTTTCGGGTAAACCAAATGGTTCAGATTTAAGTGGGTTGGCCTTGAGCTTGGAAGAATGTAACCAATCAGAAACTCAAGGTAAACAATTATTAAAATCAGAGAGCGTATCAGTTGTGATTGCATTAAAGTTTGCAATCATCGGCACAGAAGTATCCCGAAAAACCCAAGCTTTGAATTAAAATGGCAAGAGGGCAAGATATAAATTAAAGAGTACAGGGGAAAGAATGGAACCTTTAGGAATGCCACTAGTGAGTGAAGAGAAGGAAGAAAACTCAGAATTCCAACTATCACATTAAGTACATTGCTCTAAAAAAGATTTGAACCATTGTAATGAATCTTCTCTAACACTATAATCAAAAGTCGATTGAGTAAAAGCTGATGGTCAACTGTATCAAAAGCTGCACTGAGATCAAGACAAACCAGGAGAGCAACGGTCCCCTCTGCCTAAATAGAAACAGATCTCATTAAGTAACAAGATGATAGCTGTTTCCATGCTATATTCTTTCTTATAGCCAGACTGCTTGGGATACAAAGCCTTGCAGATCTCCCAGTAAACCACCTCTCTCCACTATAAGCTATCCAAAATTCATCTGCATGAGTTATCTTTCACCAAAGTAAATACATCCATATAATCCCTCTTCTCAAAACACTATGTCAGGCTCTGGATCTATTTCTGCATACTATTCAAGCTTCTCTTATTCACTTACAAGAGACGTAACTCTTAAGCTGCTTACTACCTGTCCTCTCTCATCTTTCCCTACACCCCTCCTTGTGAGCTTTGCTCATTTGGCTTGTCACTCCTATCTATAGCCTTCCCTATCACCTACCCCTGGAGTCACTCCATGCTGTCCTCCATGCTCCCACTCTTCCCTTATTTACATCCAGTTTAAAAATCCACCTTTTGAGGCTGTTTTTAAATCTTGACCCCTGATTATTCCACTTATAGCATTATTGAGGTTTTTATTCAGAAGCACTTAGCCAGTAACTCATAAGCTATCCAGCTAAATGAAGATTTAGGCACTTATCCTGCTAAATTCTAGTCGGATTGCATAGTATCTGGTTAAAATTTGGATGGATAAGTCAGGGGTGTACTGGGGGTATAATTCGAAAGAGCTGATTTAGCCAGCAAAGTTATCTGGTATCTCCAATATTCAGTTAACCAGTTGTTATCCGGCTAAGTTTGGTCATCCCATAGACCTGTCCTTAAGTAGTCTGGATAAACTTATCTGACTAACTTTAGGATAGCCAGATATATTCAGTGGTGCAGCCATGCTGTTAAATATTTAGGGTTAGTTAGCCAGATATGTTCATCCGGCTAACTTGCCTAGTTGCACAGAGGCTGAATATGAACCTCATTGATTTTAACAATTTTCTTAATAAATTAAATTCACAAATTCTCTTTTGCCCTGTAGATTTGTCTTAAATAGAATGTAAAATCTACCAAGCAGAGACAATTCTCTTATGTGTTGGTCTGCAATACTGTATATGTTGAATAGCACTATAGAAGTGATTAATAGTAGTAGTAGTCGTAAGACTAGGACCTTCACCTTTGAATGAGCCATCACTGCCTGCTCTCTGGTTCTGAAATACACCCTCCAGTGATCACTAGATCCCAGATGCTCGTCCATTAGAACATCAGAAACACACTTCCCACTGGTAAGCAACAGGTCTAACATTCCTCTCTCGTGTGTCAATTCCATTATCATTTCTCACTGCAGATTCCCTGCTTCTAAAAAACACTGCAGCTGGAATGTTCCAATCGACATCCAGCAGATTAAAATCACTTACTGACTGCATTGCCCCTTTCAAAGGAATTTTATAAATATCTTCTATTACATTTCTAGACATTTTTCTGCCTGATCTTTCCAAATTAACCCACAGTGACTCTTGCTTACTTCATAAGCCTTGCAGTCCTTTTGCTTTAATATTATTTTTTTCACATAGTAGCTCTCCTCCTCCCTTTCTTCTTACCCGGCCTTCCTAAATAGATTGAAGCCCCATATAAATATATCATAGTCATGATTTTCTTTGTATCACATATCTGTGGCAGCAACTACATCAAAGTTAGCTTCTTCCATGACTGCTTCTAGATTCGGGACTTTATTTCCCAAATGGCATTAGTATACATATATTTCCATATGTTGCCCTGGGGGCTTATGCATACCTAAGGGCTTTTTTCACTCATCCCCGATGATCCTAGTTTAAAGCCCTCCTCAGGAGTTATGCAGTCTATTCTGGAAGATGTTATATGCCTTTTTTGACAGATGAACCTCATCCCTGTTCAACGGTCCTTGAAATATTATCCTATGGTCCAGGAAGCCAAAACACTCTCATCAACACCTTCTACATAGCTATTCATCACTAATATCATCTGTGAAAAACAGTCTGATTATTTCTTTAAACATGCATCTCCACTTTCTTGACACTCTGGATGGTACAAAATAAACTCATGAAATGTAAGAAATAGGACACCATTGCCCCTCACCCCATAATGAAAAACTCAGACATGGTACAGCTTTGCCAAATGAGAAATAGGATAGTATTCCCATGCACCAACTTGGAAAATGCAGACAGATACACACTACTACATTATCTCAATTAGCCCATAGCAGAGAAGCAATCAGAAGTGCCTTTACTTTTAAGGCAGAGTCCATTCTATATAAGATATTTCTTGTTTCAATATAAATTCTTCTTCCTTCTTGCTTTTCCTTCCTTGCATGTACTAATGAAAAAACAAAGTCCATATCTTTAAACATGAGGGAACAATGCATGTGAGTATTGTTGACACATTAAAGAAATGATACTTCTGCTTCCTAGAATCAATAAGGCCATTATAAGGCTAATGTTGATATCTTCCAAGGTGTCCAAACTCTCAAGGAGAGATAATATTAAAAATTACTAAGAGCAGAGGAGTTAAGATGAGATTCTCAGCTAATTGAAGGCAGAAAAGCAAGGTTTTGTTTCCTGCAAAAAGACACTTTAGGGTAGATATTCAAAAGCCATTTAGATGGATAATTGAAAAGTTATCCATCTAACTGGCAAAAATGCAATTTTAAAACTCTTACCTGGCTATATTCTAGCCAGATAATGAGCTAACGAGTTATCCGGCTAGAATATAGCCAGGTAAGTTGGAAATGTTCTGAGGATGAGCAGTGGATATTTCGAGGAGAAGCGGTAGGAGCACTGGATGGCCCGCGCCATCTTGTGCTCCTACCATGTGACAGGGGCTGACCAATGGCACCGGTAGCCTCTGTGACATAGTAAGGGAAAGGCTATCGGCGCCATTTTGATTACTGGCAGCAGATGGCCCGAGTGGAGGAGATCGCTCCCAGATCCCCGCTGGACCACCAGGGGCTTTTGGCAAGTCTTGGGGGACCCTCCTGACCCCCATAAGACTTGCCAAAAGTCCAGCGGGGGTCCGGAAGCGACCTCCTGCACTCGGACTGTCGGCTGCCAGTATTCAAAATGGTGCCGATAGCCTTTGCCCTTACTATGTCACAGGGGCTGCCGGTGCCATTGGTCAGCCCCTCTCACATGGTAGGAGCACAAGATGGCGCTGGCCATCCAGTGCTCCTACCATGTGACAGGGTCCGGCCAATGGCACGGATACCCTGTCACATGGTAAGGGCAAAGGGCCATTGGCGCCATTTTGAGTAGTGGCAGCCGACGGCCTGGGAGCAGGAGATTGCTCCAGGGACCCCCACTGGACCACCAGGTACCTGTAAAAAAGTTTTTTTGGGGGGGTCGGGAGGGTTGGGGAAGCTAAGGAATTGGTTTTAAAGGGATGGGGTGGGTTTAGGGGTTATTTTTGTGTGCCATTTTTCCCACTTTCCCCCAAAACAATAAGAGAACCCCCACGATCAATATTGTGGGGTTTTCCTATCGTTTTGGGGGAACCCCCGTTTTCTGACGATTTTGAAAATATCGTCTGATATTTTCAATCGCCCGAAGCCCGATTCACATCCCTATTATATATTCCATTGTAAGAGGGGCACTTTCAACTCAGAGTGGGTTTTTTGGTTGGTTTTTTTTTTGGGGGGGGGGGGGTGTTACATTGCTCTGCCTAGAGTGCAAGGGTTTGTAGGCCCTTGTAACACAGCCCCCTCCCAAAAAAACCCAACCCCATTCTGAATGGAAAGTGTCCCTTTTACAGTGGGATATATATATAGTATGTCAGATTGTCTCTTTAAAGGAGTTTCTCTCTCTCTCTCTCTCTCTCTCTCTCTCTCATAAAGGCTACATGTAGTAGGGATATTTTAAATAGCATGTGTGTACTTGCACACATGACATAAAATTGAGTGGTTTTTTTATGGGCACACACTCCTTTTAAAATTTACCTGTTAGTAAGAACAATATATATTGGTGAATGGGGGAGGCTGCCATTCAAATATAGCCCCTCCCTTTGAGGGTTCTGGAATGGCCATTCCCCTTGGGAGGTTTTTAAGCAGCCCTCTCAAGAAACTCTAGATATAGTCCCTTATGATTTTCAAGCAGTTAGGAGGTAGAGTTAAAGGAGCCAGGCAAACCTGTCCAGGGATGGGAGGGTTTTCCTTATCCAGTCAGGATTTCCCTGGTTTGTTTTTTTGGGGGTTATGATATTTTGTGGTAGGAGCCTTGTGAGAACCTGTGTTCCACCTGGTCTAGGGTATGGGGAACACTGTGTCTGGGGCAGCTCAGGCTAGGGAAGACCTGCACACCTTACCCTCAATGAGGATGAAGGTGATAGTGAACTGCTGCAAGGAGGAAATCCAATTTTAACTTCCTTTGAAGGGGAGCAGAATTACATTTTTGAGATCTAGGAGGAAGGTTTTGTCTGCGCCTTCTATTCTGTTGGAGCAGAGATTGCTGTCTGCTTCCAACAATGGATCCCTCCCATCAGGGATCTGAAAGAGACTGAGAGAGACTCATCATTCAGAAGATCTTCTAACCATGAGTAAATCTACTTCAAGACCACTGGGGACACCCATCCGACATCTTTACATCTGGGGAGAGAGAGAGAGAAAGAGAATGGCCTCTCTGTGCCAAGGGCAGTGTTACAACTTTTGCCAGTGCTGGATGGGTTTTTCCTGTCCACATAAGGACCCCCTGTCCACCTGGGAGCTTCACTTTCCATTCCCTGGAGGGTGGATGCTTCCCTGCCCTGCTACAAGATACTCCTGCACAGATAGAGAGAAGAAAGTCTGTAAGGCAAAAGGACTTCTATGGTGCTAAGATTAATTTGTTGTGCCATACTTCACCACTGTTTTAACAGTAAAGACTTTATATTGGGGCACTAAACAATTGACTCTGGAGTGTTCATTTTGGCACCTACAGCACACAGCAAGGATACACCCCCTCTCCCAGGGATAATGGAAGGAAAGTCACCTTTAGCACTTGGAGCCATGACAGTTACCTCTTTCTCCCCACAGAAAAAAATCCACACCTTGGGGAAGGAGACTGAAGGAAGAGCTAGCCAGGATTCCAGCCCTGAAGAGACAATAAATACGTGTATGGTCCCATCGGAGTGCAGTCTGCCTCCCAGAATGGAATTACAGTAGCATTAGCATCTGCTTTCTATTTGATTTGGAGGCAATTTGTTTTAGTAATTATGCAATGTATTTTTGACCGTTAAAAAGCGGGATGCACAAGTACAGTTGAACAGTTTTGTTTGGATCACTTTATGCTTTGTACACAATAAAGGAGGCAATGATTATAACATAAACGATGGTGGATATTATAAGAGCCATGCAGCTCTAGAGACTTAACTCCCACATAGATGAATGCCTCTTATTTATTTCAATTAATTTTAATTTAAGAGATATTTGGTATCCTTTATGTACTAAAAGTGAAATTTGACCACAGTATTTTCTACCTTATTTAGTTCGAGTGCATTCATCAGGTTAAGTCCCTGAGAAGAATCACTGTTCATTTTGACTACCAGAGGAAAGTCATGTCAAAAAATGGATTGATTTATTTTTGATTGGGCAACTAAAGAATTAAATCAAGCAAGAGCAACTGATGTAATTTATCTGGATTTCAGTAAATCTTTTGATATTGTTTCACAGAGGAGGCTCATGAACACAATGAGGGGCCTGGGAGTCGGTCCCAAAGTGGTGGAGGGGATTATAAATTGGTTGATTGACAGACACCAGCCAGTGGTGCTAAATGGAACCTGTGATAATTAGAGTGCCTCAAAGATCAGTTCTGGGGCTAGTTCTGTTCAATAAATAATGAAATATCTTTGTGAGTGACACAGCAGAAGAGTTAGAAGAAACATTTGTCTTTTTTGTGGATGACCCTTAGATCTGAAAAAAGAGTGGACAGGCACACCTGAAGGAGTAAAGAGAATGAAAAGTGATCTAGGAAAGTTTGAGGAGTCGTCGAAGGTTTGGTAGCTGGGATCAAATACCAATAAGTAGAGAGTCATGCATCTGGGATGCATAAATCCAAAGGAGCTCTGTGTGATGGGAGACAAGAGATGTTCACAGACTGGGAAAGAGAACGTGGGGTGATAGTATCTGATGATCTGAAAATAGCAAACCAATGAGACAAGGTGGTGGCTAAAGCCAGAAGGATGCTGGGCTGCATCAAGAGAGGCATAACCAGCAAGAAAAGGGAAGCGATAACACCCCTGTACAGATCATTGGTGAGGCCTCATCTGGAGTACTGTGTTCAGATCTAGAGGCCGTATCTTAAAAGGAATACAGCTAGGATTAAAGTGGTCCAAAGAAAGGAAACCAAAATGGTGTAAAGACTGAATTAAAATCCATATGATATGAGACTGAATGACCTAAAGGAGAGAAGGGATAGGGGGATATGATACAGACTTTAAATACCTGAAAGGTGTCAGTGATGCATGGTGGTATTAAGCCTTTTCCAATGGAAAGAGATTTGTAGAACTAGGGGTCATAATATGAAATGCCAAGGAGTAGATTCAAGAACAACGTCAGGAAATATTTCTTCCTGGAATGGGTGGTGGATGCATGGAATGTCCTCCCAGAAGAGGTAGTGAAGACAAGAGCAGTAATGGAATTCAAAAGAGTGTGGGATCAACACAGAGGATCTCAAGTGACTAAAGGATGGAAATGAACAAAAGTGGTAACCTGCATGGAGTGGTAGTTACTACCTTTAACAGAAAGCATTGGAGTAACCTGCAAGGAGTGACAATTACTATCCCTAACAGTAGGCATGAGTGTAATCTGCACAGAGTGGCAGTTACTGCTGAAAAAAACCAAAAACAATTTACTGGGCAGACTGGATGGACCACGTAGGTCTTTTTCTGCCATTTTTTTACTAGGTTACAATGAGGTCTATATTTATCCAGCTAACTAGTGCTGTATATTCAGTGATACAACTGCACTGCTGAACATACCCAGCTATCTTAAAGTTAGCCAGATAAATTTATCTGGCTAACTTCTGCACAGCTCTACAGGATGACCAGAGGTAGCCAGTTAGGTTATCTGGCTAACTGAATATCAAAGTTAACCAGATAGCTTATTTAGCTAACTCAGCTCCTACCCTGAATGCTTCTGGAATGCCTCTGGTATGTCCCCCATTTATCTGGTCAAATTCTAGCCAGACAAATAGTTAACCAGCTAGAATTTGACCAGATAAGTGGTTACATTTTCATTTAATCAGATAACTTCTTAGTTATCTGCTAAACGCATTTGAATATGGACCTTTCCCTTACTATGTAAATATAGTCAGAACAGTTATCCTAGTTAGTCAGTGGGATAAATGTCTCACTGAATATCCCCAAATAAAGTTATCCAGCTAATTTTAAACTTAACCAGCTATCCCTTGAATAATGCCAGGTGGGTCCAAGTTAGATGACCTTATGTGGCTGGTTAGCTCTACATAAGAACATAAGAACATAAGAAAATGCCATACTGGGTCAGACCAAGGGTCCAATCCAGGCCATAAGAACCTGGCAAATACCCAAAAACTAAGTCTATTCCATGTAACCATTGCTAATGGCAGTGGCTATTCTCTAAGTGAACTTAATAGCAGGTAATGGACTTCTCCTCCAAGAACTTATCCAATCCTTTTTTAAACAAAGCTATACTAACTGCACGAACCACATTCTCTGGCAACAAATTCCAGAGTTTAATTGTACGTTGAGTAAAAAAGAACTTTCTCCGATTAGTTTTAAATGTGCCCCATGCTAACTTCATGGAGTGTCCCCTAGTCTTTCTACTATCCGAAAGAGTAAATAACCGATTCACATCTACCCGTTCTAGACCTCTCATGATTTTAAACACCTCTATCATATCCCCCCTCAGTCGTCTCTTCTCCAAGCTGAAAAGTCCTAACCTCTTTAGTCTTTCCTCATAGGGGAGTTGTTCCATTCCCCTTATCATTTTGGTAGGCCTTCTCTGTACCTTCTCCATCGCAATTATATCTTTTTTGAGATGCGGTGACCAGAATTGTACACAGTATTCAAGGTGCGGTCTCACCATGGAGCGATACAGAGGCATTATGACATTTTCCGTTTTATTCATCATTCCTTTTCTAATAATTCCCAACATTCTGTTTGCTTTTTTGACTGCCGCAGCACACTGAACCGACGATTTCAATGTGTTATCCACTATGACACCTAGATCTCTTTCTTGGGTTGTAGCACCTAATATAGAACCCAACATCGTGTAATTATAGCATGGGTTATTTTTCCCTATATGCATCACCTTGCACTTATCCACATTAAATTTCATCTGCCATTTGGATGCCCAATTTTCCAGTCTCACAAGGTCTTCCTGCAATTTATCACAATCTGCTTGTGATTTAACTACTCTGAACAATTTTGTGTCATCTGCAAATTTGATTATCTCACTCGTCATATTTCTTTCCAGATCATTTATAAATATATTGAACAGTAAGGGTCCCAATACAGATCCCTGATGCACTCCACTGTCCACTCCCTTCCACTGAGAAAATTGCCCATTTAATCCTACTCTCTGTTTCCTGTCTTTTAGCCAGTTTGCAATCCACGAAAGGACATCGCCACCTATCCCATGACATTTACTTTTCCTAGAAGCCTCTCATGAGGAACTTTGTCAAACGCCTTCTGAAAATCCAAGTATACTACATCTACCGGTTCACCTTTATCCACATGTTTATTAACTCCTTCAAAAAAGTGAAGCAGATTTGTGAGGCAAGACTTGCCCTGGGTAAAGCCATGCTGACTTTGTTCCATTAAGCCATGTCTTTCTATATGTTCTGTGATTTTGATGTTTAGAACACTTTCCACTATTTTTCCTGGCACTGAAGTCAGGCTAACCGGTCTGTAGTTTCCCGGATCGCCCCTGGAGCCATTTTTAAATATTGGGGTTACATTTGCTATCCTCCAGTCTTCAGGTACAATGGATGATTTTAATGATAAGTTACAAATTTTTACTAATAGGTCTGAAATTTCATTTTTTAGTTCCTTCAGAACTCTGGGGTGTATACCATCCGGTCCAGGTGATTTACTACTCTTCAGTTTGTCAATCAGGCCTACCACATCTTCTAGGTTCACCGTGATTTGATTCAGTCCATCTGAATCATTACCCATGAAAACCTTCTCCATTACGGGTACCTCCCAACATCCTCTTCAGTAAACACCGAAGCAAAGAAATCATTTAATCTTTCCACGATGGCCTTATCTTCTCTAAGTGCCCCTTTAACCCCTTGATCATCTAACGGTCCAACTGACTCCCTCACAGGCTTTCTGCTTCGGATATATTTAAAAAAGTTTTTACTGTGAGTTTTTGCTTCTACAGCCAACTTCTTTTCAAATTCTCTCTTAGCCTGTCTTATCAATGTCTTACATTTAACTTGCCAATGTTTATGCTTTATCCTATTTTCTTCTGTTGGATCCTTCTTCCAATTTTTGAATGAAGATCTTTTGGCTAAAATAGCTTCTTTCACCTCCCCTTTTAAACATGCCGGTAATCGTTTTGCCTTCTTTCCACCTTTCTTAATGTGTGGAATACATCTGGACTGTGCTTCTAGAATGGTATTTTTTAACAATGACCACGCCTCTTGGACATTTTTTACTTTTGTAGCTGCTCCTTTCAGTTTTTTTCTAACAATTTTTCTCATTTTATCAAAGTTTCCCTTTTGAAAGTTTAGCACGAGAGCCTTGGATTTGCACACTGTTCCTTTTCCAGTCATTAAATCAAATTTGATCATATTATGATCACTATTGCCAAGCGGCCCCACCACCGTTACCTCTCTCACCAAGTCCTGTGCTCCACTGAGAATTAGATCTAAAATTGCTCCCTCTCTCGTCGGTTTCTGAACCAATTGCTCCATAAAGCTATCATTTATTCCATCCAGGAACGTTATCGCTCTAGCGTGACCCGATGATACATTTACCGTCTATATTGGGGTAATTGAAGTCTCCCATTATTACTGTACTACCAATTTGGTTAGCTTCCCTAATTTCTCTTAGCATTTCACTGTCCATCTCACCATCTTGACCAGGTGGACGGTAGTATACCCCTATCACTGTAGTCTTCCCTGATACACAAGGGATTTCTACCCATAAAGAGTCAATTTTGTATTTAGTCTCATGCAGGATGTTTATCCTGTTGGACTCTATGCCATCCCGGACATAAAGCGCCACACCTCCTCCCGACTGCTCCTCTCTGTCATTACGATATAATTTGTACCCCGGTATAGCACTGTCCCATTGGTTATCCTCTTTCCACCATGTCTCTGAGATGCCAATTAAGTCTATGTCATCATTTACTGCTATACATTCTAATTCTCCCATCTTACTTCTTAGACTTCTGGCATTAGCATACAAACATTTCAAAGTTTGTTTTTTGTTTGAATTTTTATTCTGCTTTTTAATTGATAGGGATAAGTTAGAATTTTTTAGCTCAGGTGAGTTTTTAGTTACAGGCACTTGGACTACTTTTCTAATTATTGGAACCTCACTGTCGGGATGCCCTAATTCTAATGCATTATTAGTATCCTTTAAAGATACATCTCTCCAAAACCATGCGCTGCTGAGCGACTGTCGGCTTTCCCCTTTGTTCTAGTTTAAAAGCTGCTCTATCTCCTTTTTAAAGGTTAGCGCCAGCAGTCTGGTTCCACCCTGGTTAAGGTGGAGCCCATCCCTTCGGAAGAGACTCCCCCTTCCCCAAAAGGTTCCCCAGTTCCTAACAAAACTGAATCCCTCTTCCTTGCACCATCGTCTCATCCACGCATTGAGACTCCGGAGCTCTGCCTGCCTCTGGTGACCTGCGCGTGGAACAGGGAGCATTTCAGAGAATGCTACCCTGGAGGTTCTGGATTTAATCTTTCTACCTAAGAGCCTAAATTTGGCTTCCAGAACCTCCCTCCCACATTTTCCTATGTCGTTGGTGCCCACGTGTACCACGACAGCCGGCTCCTCCCCAGCACTGTCTAAAATCCTATCTAGGTGACGCGTGAGGTCCGCCACCTTCGCACCAGGTAGGCATGTTACCAGGCGATCCTCACGCCCACCCGCCACCCAGCTATCTACATTCCTAATAATCGAATCACCAACTATGACGACCGACCTAACCCTTCCCTCCTGGGCAGTAGGCCTTGGGGAGATATCCTCAGTGCGAAAGGACAATGCATCACCTAGAGAGCAGGTCCTTGCTACAGGATCCTTTCCTGCTCTACCTGGTTGGTGCTCTCCCATTATGAGACCTTCTTCCTCCAAGGCAGCACCAGGGCTGCCAGTCTGAAGTTGGGACTGGACTACTATGTCCCTGAAGGTCTCATCTATATACCTCTCTGTCTCCCTCAGCTCCTCCAGGTCTGCCACTCTAGCCTCCAGATATCGGACTCGTTCTCTGAGAGCCAGGAGCTCTTTGCATTGCATGCACATGTACAACTTCTCACCAGTGGGTAAAAAATCATACATGTGACACTCGATGCAAAAGACTGGGAAGCCCCCCTCTTGCAGCAGTACAGTCTTGCAACTGGACTGCTGCCTTCATCTCAATTTTGATCAGTTCCTAGTTAGGTTTTAGGTTGCTATGGGAGTAGGAATGTGACTAAGTTCCTTTAAATGTATTAGTGAATTCACTATATGTCTGGTAGTGGCCTACTGGGGTCTGATCGAATTTTCAATAAAGTTTTTGTTGATGGGTTTTTTTTTTTTTTGTGCAAGTGGCACCTGCCTATAAATTAAGGGATGAGCTTGGGGTGGGTGGGCAAGGGGTGGGAGGGTTGGGAATTACAAACAGTCTAACTTTAGTTAGTCAGCCTGAGTGACTCACAGCTCCCTTGATTAACAAATGTTGTTCCCTATTCAAACCTAATCACACTACCTCAACACCTTTCCAAGGTGAGTAACTGAGCTGAACTATTCAACTTTTTTACTTTGGTATATACTGCTCCTAGCTTATTTCTAGCTTCTGGCTACTTTTTTGTGGGGTTTTTTTTTTTTTTGTGGTTTTTTTTTTTGTTTTTCAATACAATGCACTCAGTTATTATTAAATAAAACACTTAGCTCTTTAAAAGTCTGGAGGACACTTTAATAGTCAGGCAGACTTTTAAAAAACAAACACACTACCTACTGCTACCTTATTGACTGACTAAAAATACAAACAGTCTAACTTGTGTATTCACTGCCTACCTACTGCTACCTTATTGACTGACTATTTAAAAATGCAAACAGTGTAACTTGTTTATTCACTGTCAACCTACTGCTACCTTATTGACTGACTAAAAATACAAACAGTCTAACTTGTGTATTCACTGCCTACCTACTGCTACCTTATTGACTGACTATTTAAAAATGCAAACAGTCTAACTTGTTTATTCACTGCCTGACTATTAAAGGCACAAACACACAAACACACTAAATAATATTCCCAAATAGTTAACTTTGCCCCAATACTTTTAAAAAAGTCAATATCAATGTCCCAAGCAAAAACTTACTGATTCCTTTCAGCCACCAGCAAGGTGATCCTCTCCTGGCTGTATTCATAAAGAATATAGTCAGTTAAGCCATCATATTTTACAAAAAAAAAAAAAAAACAGTCCCGCATGGGCCTAACAGCTTGAAGCACAGACACTGCTGCAAGATGCCACACATGGTCCCTACCAGACTTAGCCTCTCCTACTTTCCCAAACCCCTCTGAAAACAGTTTTTAAATTAACATGTTCAGGCTCCACAGGGCAGCCTCCTCCTCCCCTATCTCCTCCCTGGCTCACTTGATTATACAATAATGCCCCCTCTTCTGTGTTCTTCCCGACTTCCCCTCATGCCAGCCAAACCCTCTCACTCTACTGGTACCTTTTGAAAGTCACTCTTTGGCTGGGATTAGTGTAGACTCATACTGTGATTCTGGTGCTTTCTGTCCATTTTTAAAAGGGCTACCGGAAACTTCAGACCAGAGAGCCTAACTTCAGTGCCAGGCAAAATGATAGAAACTATCATAGAGAACAAAATTACTGAACATATAGATAGTCATAATTTAATGGGAAAAAGCCAGCATAGATTCAGCCAAGGGAAGTCTTGATTTACTAATCCACTATATTTTTTTGAAGGCGTAAATAAACATGTGGAAAAAGGTGAGCCAGTTGATATAGTGCATCTGGATTTCCAGAAAGTGTTTGACAAATTCCCTCATGACTGACGTCTGAGGAAATTAAAAAGTCATGGGATAGGAGGCAATGTCTGGTTGTGTTCTGGGAACTGCTTAAACGATAGAAAACAGAGAGCAGGGCAAAATGGAGAAAGGTGAATAGTGGAGTACCCTAGAGATCTGTTCTGGAGTCACTACTTCTTAAGATATTTATAAATGATCTGTAAATGGGAACAAGAAGTGATGTGAATACATTTGCTAATGACACAAATTTATTCAAAGTTGTTTATTCACAACAGGATTGTGAGACATTGCAAGAGGACTTTGCAAAACTGGGAGACTGGGCATGCAAATGGCAAATGAAATTTAATGTGGACTAGTGCAAAGTGATGCTCTTGGGGAGATTCCTGCAATGGTTTTGGCTCCTTTCTAAATGGGAGAAAGCAGCGGGTACAAATTGGAGAGTTAAGCTCCAGATGGCATGATATTGATTTGGCTGTTCCACAGTAATTTGCACTGTCATCCACCCTTTTCAATCCCTATCTTGCCCTATTTGGAAAGTTGTTAAAGGTATTGGGTCTGACGTATTTTATTTATGCTGATGATGTGCAGATCTTTATCCTGTGTGACGAGGATGGTCCTTTTTTCAAACATGTATCATCAGTTTGAAGCAATGGCTAGCAAAGAATGTGTTAGATTTGAACCTTGCTATAACAAAACTGATGTGGGTGGATTCACCAGTATTAATCTCAGAGGTTCCTCTCATTAAAGTTGAGAATATTGTTTTGCCCATTCTAACTGAGGCAAAGAATTTGGGAGTACTGTTGGAGTCTCAGCTTACCATGCGTTCTCTTGTCTGCCGAGTGGCTCAAACTGCCTTTTATAAGTAGAAGAAGATAAAACCACTTAAAATTGTTCTCTCAAGAGACACGTTTAGAACAACACTTCAGGCTCTGGTTTTGGGTCAGCTGGAATACTGCAGCTCCCTTTATGTGGGTTTACCTAAAAGGTTACTGCATGCATTGCAGTTGATCCATCAAGCTGCAGCACATATCCTTATGGGATTACATTGAAGTGACCATATCCAACCCACATTGAGGTAATTGTATTGGCTGCTGGTGCGGTTGACATCTATATATAAGATCCTCACTCTAGTGCATAAGCTTTTGACATCTGATGAGAAATGTGTTTTACAAAAGAAGCTGGAATGGTATAAGTCAGTATTGTTTAGAGGATCATTTGAGTGATGGCCATGTTTTCTATGTTTGTGTGATTTTAATATGTTATATATGTGCAATGCTGTATTAAATGATATTGTTGTAATCTGCACGGAACACTCTGTGAAGTGGGGGAAGCGAAATATTTATTTATTTATTTATTTATTTATTTATTTAACATATTTCTATACCGGTCTTCATGAAGGGATTCATATCAGACCGGTTTACATGGAACTTAGGGGATTAACTAATTAACCAAAACAAGAGAGCCGAAGCAAAGTTACATAAAACAAGGAGATTGAACTTGGGGGCTAGAGTAGCCAGGAGGAAGAAAGACAAAAATTAACTAGCGATAAAAATACATGTGAACAGTCCTGGGGCTAGTGTGAACGTTCCATCTGTTTGGTTGAGAGTGGATTGACCTAATAGACATTAGGGGAAGGCTTGGAGGGAAAAGCCAAGTTTTAAGTTTTCTGCGAAAGGTAAGAAGGCAGGGTTCCAGTCTTAGTTCAGTCTGCAATTTGTTCCAAAGGCCTGGGCCCGCTGTGGAGAATGCACGTTCTTTGGTGGACGTTAGGCGGGTGGATCTAGTTGGTGGGATTAGTAGAGTTCCTTTATATGCTTCTCTGATGGGTCTTGCGGATGAGTAGAGTTTGAAAGGGATCTGAAGGTCTAGTGTCAGCTGATTGTGGATGGTTTTGTGGATTATGGTAAGTGTTTTATGTAGGATTCTGTATTTTATTGGCAGCCAGTGCAGGTTTCGGAGAATAGGGGTGATATAAGCTCGCCTGTTGGTGTTGGTTAAGATTCTGGCTGCTGCGTTCTAGAGCATCTGAAGTGGTCTGGTGGCGGAGATTGGGAGCCCCAGGAGTAAAGCATTACAGTAGTCAATTTTAGAGAATAACGTTGACTGAAGGATGGTTCTGTAGTCCTGAAAGTGAAGAAGGGGTTTGAGTCTTTTCAGAACTTGAAGCTTATAGAAACAGTCCTTAGTGATATTATTGATCGATTTCTTTAAATTAAGATGGTTATCTAGGATTACTCCTAAATCTCTTGCTTGAGATATCTGTGAGTCAGGGACTGTTTGATCGGTGTTGGCAGAGTGGTCAGGGGAGATAAGAAGGATTTCTGTCTTGGCTGCTTTGAGAACTAGGTTCAGGCTGGTGAGGAGGCGGTTGATGGAATTGAGGCAGTTTTCCCAGTAGGTAAGAGTTTTTGTAAGAGATTCTTTTATGGGGATCAAGATCTGCACATCATCTGCATAGAGGTAGTGTATTAAATTTAGGTTTGTGAGCAGTTGACAGAGGGGCAGTAAGTAGATATTGAAGAGGGTGGGAGATAAAGAAGAGCCTTGGGGGACGCCTAGTGTAGACTTGAAACTTGGGGATTCTTTGTTATTGACTCTGACCTTGCAGCTTCTGTTGTTGAGGAAGGAGTCAAACCATCTGAGGGCGAGACCTGAAAATCCAATGTCTGAGAGATGGTTTAGAAGGATGGTGAGGTTCATGGTATCGAAAGCCGCAGAGATATCTAGGAGGACAAGTAGATAAGATAGCCCTTTGTCTAGGCCCATAAGGATGTGGTCTGATAGGGAGATGAGAAGGGTTTCTGTACTGTATGCTTTACGGAAGCTATACTGGGAAGGGTATAGAATTTTATGTTCCTCAAGGTAGTCTGAGAGTTGTGAGTTCACTACTTTCTCTGTGAGCTTCGCTAGAAAAGGGAGGTTGGAAATAGGTCTGAAGTTAGAGAGTTCTTTTGTGTCCAGGTTGAGTTTCTTCAAGAGGGGTTTGATGGATGCTGTTTTTAGCTCATCAGGATAAATTCCATGAGCTAGGGAGCAGTTTATGATGTTGGCCAGTGCTCTGGAGATAGTGCTCGGGATGAGGATCAGCAGTTTAGTTGGAATGTGGTCCATCAGATGGCTGGAAGGTTTCAGTTTCTTGAGGGTGGATTCGATCTCCAAGGGAGTAGTGGGCTCGAAGGAGTCGAGAGAGGCTCCAAGGTAAGAAGTAGAGTTGGGGTTTAGGGCAGGGGGTATTGGGTTGGTAGGGAGAAGTGCTAGGGTGTTGTAATTTTATCCTGAAAGAAGAGTGCTAGTTCATTAGCCTTGGATTGAGCCTGTTCATCTGGGATGGTAGGGACAGAGGGTTTTGTGAGTTGGGATACGTAGGAGAATAGAGCCCTGGCATCATATTGTATATTGTGGATCCTGCTGGCATAAAAATCTTTTTTTGTCTGTAGAAGCGACATCTTGTAGAGATGGAGGGTGCGTTTATAATCGGATAGTGTTGTGATGTTAGGGTTCTTACGCCATGTGCATTCCTTGTGTCTGAGGTCTAGCTTCATCCGTTTGAGTTCTGGGGAGAACCAGGGTTGTTTCCTATTTTGTGACCAGTTGATGATTTTCATCATTTTAGGGCAGAGTTTATTGGCTATTGACTCCGTGATACTGCACCAGGAAAGAAGGGCTGAGTCGGGGTTGGAGATATCCAGGTTAGAGAGGTCCTTGGATAGGTATTCACTAAGAGTTTTGGAGGCACATGGTTTGTGGAAGTGGATGGTAGAGTGTGTTAAGGCTTAAAAGGGTTTAGTTGAGTCGTGAGGGTAGTTGATATCAGGGAGTGGTCGGACCAGGGGACGGGGGTGCAGTCAGGGATGTTATTGTATGACAAGTTTGAGTTTATAAAAATGAGGTCGAGCGTGTGTCCTGCTTTGTGGGT
The DNA here is from genome assembly GCF_901001135.1 of Rhinatrema bivittatum. NCBI lineage: Eukaryota > Metazoa > Chordata > Amphibia > Gymnophiona > Rhinatrematidae > Rhinatrema > Rhinatrema bivittatum. The sequence goes on from NW_021820970.1 coordinate 99,979, forward strand.
TGGTTTATTGATGATTTGTTCAAAGCCCATGGCGCTGAGTGTGGAGAGGAAGGTTTCACAGTTGGGAGAGAGCGGCGAAGCGTCAACATGTAGATTGAAGTCCCCCAGTATCATGGCCGGTGAGTCTGTGTTGATGTGTTTAGCAATGGTTTCTATGAGGGGGGATGCATCGGTGTCAAGTAATCCTGGTGGAGTGTAAACTAGAAGAATTTGAATATGTATTGATTTGAACAGACCTAGTTCCAGTTTTTTTGAGGAGGACTTGATTGGTTGCTGGTTAAGGTGGAGTTCTTTCTTGGTGGCTAGGAGAAGTCCGCCTCCTCTTTTTTTGTGTCTTGGGATTGAAAAGAAGTCGTAAAGGTGTATCGGAAGTTGGTTTATCAGGGGAGTGTCAGAACTTTTTAACCACATTTCTGGGATAGCACAGCCATCAGGTTTGGAATCCAGCAGATAGTCATTGAGGATGTGTGTTTTCTTTGTGAGGGACTGAGTGTTGAAGAGTGTTAGAGTGAATATCGTGAGTCCTAATAGCTGGGTGAGGGGTGAAGTCATGATTGGGATGAGTGATCTCTTAGTGTGGCTCATGGTTCATTGTAGAAGCCTCGAGTGATGAGAGAGGTGACGATGAATGATAGGGATGGGGTATGTTTGCATAGTGCTTCCACGGAATGTGCCGCAACAGGAGGGTTGTAGTGTTTATGATCTGAAGAAGGTGGTCTTTGAGTCTCTTGTTATGAGTTGGTCTTAGAAGTGATTGTTGAAGATTGGTTGAGAGAGCTGGGAATTGCTTGTGTATAGAGAGTTATGGAAGAGGCTGAGTGAGTCGCTGAGTGGAGGACTGCAGGATGAATGCTGTCCGAAGTTTGGTGGTGCCGAATGACAAGGTGGAGGCTGAAGAGTGCTAGGAGAGGTAAGGAGGTGATATTGTGTTGTTGTAAGGGCGTGGTGGCCGGCATGTAGGTTAATCTTGGGGCTCACAAAGGGGCTCACAAAGGGGCGCACTAAGGGGCAGGCCCCTTAGGTCGCGCTCCTTCGGGCGCGCGACGCCAATGGCGTCGCGGCAAATTTAAAGGGGGCCTGAGTCAGCTCCTGATAGGTCAGCTGCGATCGTGTGGGCACGGCGACACTCATCGCTGTTTCCTGTTCTCGTCAATAGCCTCGGAAGTTTTCTTTTTTTAATTTCCTTTCACTCAGGGATTGCTTTGTCCGCGCGGTTCACCCTCGGGGGTGAACGGGCTCTTGCCCCGAATGGGCTGCGCCAACCGCGCGAGCCCCGGCGGAGGAGAGGCGAAGTGAGGCGAGGCCTATTGCTGGGATGAGCGGGCAGTGAAGAGGGGGGTTGCCAGCATCGCAGCAAATTTAAAGGGGCTTGAGTCGGCTCCTGATAGGTCAGCTGCGATCGTGTGGGCACGGCGACACTCACCACTGTTTCCTGTTCTCGTCAATAGCCTCGGGAGTTTTCTTTTTTAATTTCCTTTTGCTCAGGGATTGCTTTGTCCGCGCGGTTCATTCTCGGGGGTGAACGGGCTCTTGCCCAGAATGGGCTGTGCCAACCGCGCGAGCCCCGGCGGAGGAGAGGCGAAGTGAGGCGAGGCCTATTGCTGGGATGAGCGGGCGGTGAAGAGGGGGGTTGCCGGCATCACGGCAAATTTAAAGGGGCTTGAGTTGGCTTTTAAATAAAATATAAGCTTTTAAATAAAATACATTAGTAGAGAAGAACAATCTAAACCCAATGCAAGGTTTCACATTAGGAGTGAACATTCAGGAAAAGGATTTAGGTGTCATTGTGAGATTTTCCAACTGGTTCCAGATTTTCATGACACGTTGATCCAGTCCTGGTTCTACCCCATTGCATGCTGGGCGTTATTCTGATTTCCCTATTGCATTCCCTAAGAAAAGCAAGAATATAAGTACCTGCATGCAAGGGAGTCAAATCAGGACTGGATCAATCTCTGCTGAAAATCTGGAGCCAGTTGGCAACCCTAGTCATCGTGGCTAATATGTTGAAATCCTCTGCTCAGTGTGCAATGGCAACCAAGAAAACAAATAGCCAAGTCACAATTTGAACCCACAACCCCATGCCCAACACAAAATGATTTACAAAAGCAGTTATATACAAGCAAGATTTATGGGCTTATCAGGACTCTCCTTAAAAAAATAAACATTCTTGGTCAGAGCTAGAGTAGCCAACTCAAACCGCCCCCCCCCCCCCCAAAAAAAAAAAAAACCAAAAAAAAAACCACAGAATATTCCTGTTTGCCTGTATTTTAAGCTGCGTTTCCACAAGTCCGGAATTTCACAAGTCAAGCAATGTAAAGGTGAGGACTTGCTGTACAGGACAGTAAAACGGGTGCTTCCAAAGCTTTTCTCAGATATTTCTGGGATATTCAGGGCCTATAATTAATATTGTTTTATCCTTGGCCATAAATTTTTCTAACCTCCATATTTGGATGAATTGACCTTTCTGTATTATTCTGTCATGTGCTAGTGTGTACTCCACTAGCACACATTCAATGAAATATACTTTGAAAGGAAACATATTCAAGGCTGGTTTGTCTTTAAACAAATTAAACCACCTTCTTGGGTCTTACCAGCATGAGATTACACTGCACAGGAGCTGTAACTTAACGTGTGAATTGTTGAGCATGAAAAAGCATATGTTGAAGACTAGTCTCGTAATCAACATACTGCTTATGTGTTAGAATGAGAGTACATCTATGGAGAAAGTACACTGCTGTTTTGATTTCCATAAAATTAGCTATTTTCTGAGAAGTAATTCATTGGGATATCTTTAACATTATATTCTCCTAAAAATTCCTATAATAGTGTTTACTTACTTATATGGACATGATATTCAATAACCTACACAATATGAAGCTACAAATTACAATTTCTAAGCTAAACCTTCAGGCAAACATATTTATGAATCCTTCTTTTAAACTATTTTTTCACCCTAAAAGCCTGAATATTTTCAAATATGAATATATGAATCTAGACTAACCTTATAAATATTCACAATACAGTATTTCTTTCCATAGCAAAAAGATATCATAATTTATGGCAATGTCATTTAGTAGACTATCACCTTTGTATTTCTTAGTGGAATACAAAATACAGGAATATATTTGGAGTGGTGAATATATGGTAAATTATTTCACAATCTTGTCTCATGAATCTTCCCAGCATTTCTGTTTCTAATCAGCTTTACTAGAAAGCTAACATTACAACAGAGCATAACTAAGTGCATTAAGCACATGAATCATAATAAAGGGATTAAAGATTTTAGAATAATTTCATAAATCTACATTATGTTACAAGTGATAATTGATTTCTGGTTGAAATTAGGGTTTTTTTGCATTTGTCGGATCATCCCTGTTTGAACATTTTCATCCAGAAATGTATGTATATTCAAGTATCGTGTAGGAACTATTTTTCCAGCTATTTTTTTATGTACACCATGATAAGTTGCCCTCACATGTTAGCATTTGATTTCCAACTTTCAAAAGGAATTCCGGTGCAACTTCACTGTGTGCATGGACACGAGTTTAATGGGTCATCAGCGAACATGGCAGACGGTAAAGAAGGAGGCCAAGCTGTACTCACTGCTGCTACCGATTTAATGGCAGCTTCTCACCTTCTCATCTAGGCTTCAGGGCTTGGGGGCGGGGAACCACATTTCACGGTTGGCAGAAACAACACTCTGATGCTGCTGGTTGCATGGCATCATGATGTCACCAGTTCCCACCACCATAGACATCTATAGGTAGCTTAGCTTCTCAGTGAAACTTGTTGGGAGGGGGAGAGGAAGAGCATCCCCAGTTGCAAGCCTCATCGAGCTTCAAGGTTGACCATTGTCCAACTCAAAGCCCAGGGAGCCCAGGGAGCCAGGTGTAATGGAGGTAAATAAAGATGTACAACCTGGTGGGACCAGATACTTTTCTTTCTGCCTCCATGCTACCTCCAGAACTGAATCTAGGTAAGTGATTGGACCCCCTTCTCCCCTATTAAAAATTGCATTTTATTTGGTTTAAACTATATCAATTTTCCTAGTTAAAAAAAAAAAAGCTATTTAGCAAGCAGGATCCTGTAATTCAGTCAGAGAGATGCCGGGGCCTTAGCAGACGTGAAGCAAGGTATGTCTGCTGGGGAACCAGTGGACCTTGGGACCTCCATACCTTCTGGTAAGACAGATGAGCAGGGCCTGACTATTTATTTATTTAAAACCTTTTCTATACCAGCATTAGTGTATATATCACACCGGTTCACATTGTAACAAAATGATAGAAAATATATATAACAAGGACTAATGAACAGTATGGGTAGGGGGCATGCATAAGTCAGTGTGGAAGAATAGAGCAACTGCTAGGGGTGTGCATTTGTTTTGAACATAAATGGAAAACGCAACTTATTTTTTTTTTAACTTAAAAAAATGATGAGGCGTAAACGATCGGATTTCCAACGTATTCAACATAGCTATGTTGAATACGTTGGAAATCGCGATTGTTGATCTAAATAAAAATTTAAATCCCTCACCCTCCTTAATCCCCCCCCCCCCCAAGACTTACCAAAACTCCCCAAGCTGGCCAAAAGTTCCGTGAGGGTCCCGGGAGCGGACGCGTGGGGAATCACGTGACGTCCGCGTCACGTCGGAGTGACGCGGACGTCACATGATTCCCCTCGGGTCCGCTCCCGGACCCCTCGTTGGGCCCAAAAGGCACTTTTGGCCAGCTTGGAGGGGTCAGGAGGCCCCCCCAAGCTGGCCAAAAGTGCCTTTTGGGCCCAACGAGGGTTCCGGGAGTGGAACCGTGATGGACCACGTGACATCGGCGTCACGTCGGAGTGACGCGGACGTGACGTGATTCCCCTCGGGTCTGCTGCCGGACCCCTTGTTGGGCCCAAAAGGCAATTTTGGCCAGCTTGGGGGGGTCAGGAGGCCCCCCCAAGCTGGCCAAAAGTTCCTTTTGGGCCCAATGAGGGTTCCAGGAGCGGAACCGCGATGGACCACGTGACGTCGGCGTCACGTCGGAGTGACGCGGATGTCACGTGATTCCCCTCGGGTCTGCTGCCGGACCCCTTGTTGGGCCCAAAAGGCAATTTTGGCCAGCTTGGGGGGGTCAGGAGGCCCCCCCAAGCTGGCCAAAAGTTCCTTTTGGGCCCAATGAGGGTTCCAGGAGCGGAACCGCGATGGACCACGTGACGTCGGCGTCACGTCGGAGTGACGCGGATGTCACGTGATTCCCCTCGGGTCCGCTCCCGGACCCGAGGGGAATCACGTGACGCCGCGTCACTCCGACGTGACGCCGACCTCACGTGCTCCTTGCAAAGGAGTTCAGAAATGGCGTCCTGACCCCGCTGGACCACCAGGGAGTTTTGGTAAGTCTTGGGGGGGGGGGGATTAAGGCGGGTGAGGGGTTTAAATTTTTATTTGCACATATGGACATAGACTCAACTTATAGAATTCTCCATATGTCCATATTGACCGCAAATGGGACCCCCTTTGGACATATGGACATATGAACTTAAACTTTTGCTCTGCACATCCCTAGCAACTGCATAGAAACTTTTTTTAACAAAGTAAATATCAAAAACATATCGATATAGGAATCATGATTGAGTAGAAACTATATTCAAAAGCGTAAGTACAAAGCTTGAGTACAACAGAATATTTAGGTAAAGTGAGTCGAACGGAGTTATACTAGAGGGGGGAAAGGCTGCTAATCAGGGAAGGCCTGTTTAAACAACCAAGTCTTGAGTTTCTTTCTAAATTTAAGGTAACATGGTTCGAGATGGAGGTAAGGGGGCAGAGAGTTCCAACGTGAGGGGCCGGTGATTGTGAGGGCTCGCTCCCTTGTGGAAGCAAGGTGTGCTGTTTTGAGAGAGGGTACGTGCAGGGATGCTTTGTTAATAGTTCTAGTAGGTCTATTTGGGTGTGCAAAAGTGAAGGGAAGGTCGAGCCAGTTGGAGTGGTGAGAGTAGATAGCTTTGTGGATGATTGTGAGAGTTTTATAGAGGATACGGGATGGGATGGGGAGCCAGTGTAGGTCTTTGAGGATGGGGGTAATGTGGTCTGTTTTCTTGCCATTTGTTATGATTCTTGCCATAGCATTTTGGAGCATTTGGAGAGGTTTTATGGTGGAGTAAGGGAGTCCTAAGAAGAGTGAGTTGCAATAGTCCACTTTAGCTGAAAGGGTGGCTTGGATCACTGTATGGAAGTCTTGGGAGTAAAGTAAGGGTTTGAGTTTTTTTAGAACATTGAGTTTAAAGAAACCTTCTTTAAGGATAGAGTTGACAAATTTCTTCATGTTTAATTGTTGGTCAAGGAAGATTCCAAGATCTCTTACAGCTGGTTGCGTCGAGATGGTCTTGAAGGCTGGGTAGATAGCAAGGACTGGTTTAGGAGTGGAGTGGTGAGAAATATATAGTAGTTCAGTTTTGCTGGTGTTTAAGGCAAGGTGGAGGTTAGTGAGTAGGGAGTTGATCAATGTAAGGCAGGTTTCCCAATGCTTTAAGATGTCAGAGACCGAGGTGTGGATCGGTATGATGATTTGAACATCATCAGCATATAGACAGAATTTTAGTTTGAGATCTGAGAGAAGGTGGCAAAGGGAGGTGAGGTAAATGTTGAAGAGAGTGGACGAGAGAGAGGAACCCTGTGGAACTCCTTGCAGGAGTGGGTGAGGGGCAGATATGGAATTACCTATTTTGACAGAATATTTTCTGTTTGAGAGGTAGGATGTGAACCATAGGAGAACTATGCCTGAAATGCCAATGTCTTTTAGATGGGTAAGCAGGTGGTTATGACATATGGTGTCAAATGCCACAGAGATATCGAGAAGGGCAAGAAGGTAACTATTCTCTTGGTCCATGCCTCTGAGGAGGTGGTCGGAAAGGGTAAGTAGGAGTGATTCCGTGTTAAAATGTTTACAGAAACCAAATTGTGAGGGATGAAGGATCTTGTGGTCCTCAAGGTAGTCCGTGAGTTGTGAGTTGACAATTCTTTCCATTATTTTGGCTATAAACGGGAGGTTTGAGATGGGGCGGAAATTTGCAGGGTCTTTCGGGTCTAGTAAAGGTTTCTTAAGGAGGGGTTTAACCACTGCCTGCTTAAGGGTGTCGGGGACTATGCCTGTGGAGAGGGAGCAGTTAATGATTTCAGCTCTTGCTCTGGCAATGTAGTTAGGGACAGAGAGGAGGGCTTTGGTGGGGATGGTGTCGGTGGGGTGGGAGCTAGGTTTAAATTTTTTTAGGATAGATTCAACTTCTTTGGAGGGGGTAGGGTCCAGGGAGCTTAATGATGCAGTAGAATGGCCAATCTCAGATGAAGGGGGGTTCAAGGAGTTGGTGAATCTGGAGAGGAGGTTCAATATTTTGGTGTTGAAGTATTGTGCCAGTTCTTCACATTTAGCAGGGGCTTCTGAGTTGGGTATCGTGTGAGCGATGGGTTTGGTGAGGCCTGAGATGTAGGAAAAAAGCACTTTGGGGTTGTACAGGTATTCGTGGATTTTTGAGGCATAGAAATCCCGTTTGTGTTTGAGGGTAGTGATTCTATAGCAGTGAAGAGCTGATTTGTAGCTGGAGGTATGCTGTGGGGTAGGGTCCTTGCACCATTTTCTCTCTTTCTGTCTGAGTTTATTCTTCATTGTTTTTAACTCCGAGGAGTACCATGGGTTTGTGTGTTTCGACTCTGTATTTAGGATACGTTTGGTGATTGGACAGAGTTTGTTGGCAATCTCTAACGTTATACTATTCCATGAAGCCAGGGCCGAAACAGGATTGGTACAGTCTAGTTTGGGCAAGGAGGTTGCTAGAGCTGAGACAAGATCGTCATTGGAGCAGGTCTTTCTGGAGATTATAGTAGAGCTATGGGAAGTGTTGCTAGGGGGTGAGATGTTGATGGAGAAGTGAGTTTCAATGAGAAAGTGATAAGACCAAGGTACTGGGGAGCAAGAGGGGGTGGTAGTAAGGTGAAGGCCAGCATTAATGAATATCAGGTCTAAAGTATGCCCAGCTTTGTGGGTGGGGGATGCAATGATTTGTTGAAATCCTATTGCATGGAGAGAGTTGAGGAAGGTATCTAATGAGGATGTAAGAGGTAGGGAGTGAACATGGAGATTAAAATTACCAAGGATGATGGATGGGATGTCAAAATTGATGTTATCAGCAATGAACTCGATCAGGGGAGATGGGTTGGATTCCAGAAAGGCAGGTGGGGAATAGATTAAACAGACTTGTAGTTCAGAAGATTTGAAAAGGCCAATTTCAAGTTTGGATGGGGTGACTATCTGGACGGGTTTGAGATTTAGGAGGATCCTCGGGAGAATCTAGGGCTGGGTCCTTACCTCTGCATTTCTGGTATCGTTGGGGGATGGACCCAGCAATAGAGTGAGCTGTGTGGCTATAAAGGATGTTAGAACAGGGCAGCTGAGTGTGAACCCTGACAGAAGTAGAAAGAGACCAAGTCATAGAATGTGCAACCGATGCCCAAGCAGCATTGACTTCTGAAGGCCTTTTGCCTTTTGCCTCACTTTCGCCAATGAGGAAACTAGGGATATGGAGGCAACCAAACCATAGCCAAGTAATTTGGAGCTTATGGCCAATTGAAAAGTTGTACCTTCACCCATTCACACTATGAGTTAGGAGACTGTCAAATGTTTGTACAGCAATGCCCAGGACTGGTACAGCCTTGCATCTCCAACATGTCACATCTTCCCTACACACAATTAAAAATTATATTTTTATAATAACAAATTTAACATGAAAAAGGATATTCAGTCTTCTGAGATAAAATATCACTTATAATACGAATGTTATACTTCACTGGACCCCAGGTAATTTAAAACATTTTTGGGGGGTTCGGGAGGGTGGGGGATTTGTTTTAAAGGGTCGGGGTGGGTTTTAGAGTTGTTTTGGTGTGCCGGTTTTCCCGCCCTCCCCGATTTACGATTTTTAATGATTTAAAAAAAAAACAAAACACGACAATCAGATTTCCCTCCCCCCCCCCAGCCAAAATCGATCGTTAAGACGATCGATCACACGATTCACACCCCTAATGCATATAGAGAAAAATAACCCTTGCTGTAGTTACACAATGTTAGGTTCTATCTTAGGAGTTACCATCCAGGAAAGAGATCTAGGCATCATAGTGGATAATACATTGAAATTGTTGGCCCAGTGTGCAGTGGCAATCAAAACAAGCAAACAGAATTTTAGGAATTATTAGGAAAGGAATGGAAAATAAAACAGAGGATGTCATAATGCCTCTGTATCACTCCATGGTGAGACCGCACCTTGAATACTGTGTGCAGTTCTGGTCACCGCATCACAAAAAGAATATAGCTGCACTGGAGAAAGTGCAGAGAAAGGCGACCAAAATAATAAGGGGCAAGGAACGGCTGCCCTATGAGGAAAGGCTAAGAAGTTAGGGCAATTCAGTTTGGAGAAGAGATGACTGAGGGGGGATATGATAGAAGTCTACAAAATCATCAAAGGACTTGAACAAGTTAATGTAAATCGGTTATTTACTCTCTCAGATAATATGAAGTTACCAAGTAGCTCATTTAAAACAAATCGAAGAAAATTCTTTTTCACTCAGCACATATTTAAACTCTGGAATTCATTGCCAGGGGATGTGGTTTCAGCAGTTAGTGTTACTGGGTTTAAAAAAGGTTTGGATAAGTTCCTAGAAGTTAAATCCATAAACTGATATTACAGTAATTAATAATCACTAGTAGCTTGTGATCTATCTAATGTTTGGGTACTTGCCAGGTACATGTGACTTGGATTGGCCACTGTTGGAAACAGGATGCTGGGCTTGATGGACCCTTGGTCTGACCCAGTATGGCAATTTCTTATGTTCTTATATTCTTAAGAAATCAAAATACGTCCCAGCATGCAATGGGATAAAACTAGGACTGGTTCAACCTGTCCTGAAAATGTTGAGCCAGTTGGCAACCCTTGGCACCAGACAGTAGGTACTTTGGCTGCTTGAGGGGTGAGAAGGTGAGACATGAAACACATCATGGGCGGTACTACAGGATAAGTGCTTTCACTGGTAGGGAATGGGACCTGAAACACAGCATGCACTTCGGTCCACGTTGGCTTCAAGCAGTGGCTGTAGACCTTGAAACACTGTAACTGCAGCTCTGGAGCTACTTTTCATTCAGCCCAGCATTAGGGTGAATATTGGATTAAACAGATTATCACATTTGGAAAAATCTGGGAATTTATGGGTAAAAACCCTTTTAAACTGAAAACAAAGGACCCTATGTATGCAGCAGAGGACTATGTCCAAAGTATAGAAGAGAAACATTATTAAAGGAAAGATATTGATTAAAAGTAATGGTGTTCTGCAGAATCCAAGGCACCAATGTTTTTATCAGAGGGAAATAATGTCAAGTAAATCTGATCAATTTCTATACTTAAATGACTAAATATTAGATCAGGGGAGAACACTCAATGTGGAAATAGTCAACAGAAAAAGGGAGGTAATATTGTACCTGTATGTCCTAGGTGAGACCTCATTTTGAATACTATAATCAGTTCTGAAGACCACACATTCAAAAGGATATAAACCAGATGGAGTTGATCCAAAGGCTGACAGTCAATGGTCTTCATAATAAAGCATATGAGACAGACTTAAAGTTAAAAGCATGTATACCCTAGGGAAAGATGGAAAAGGGAGAAATGAGCGACATAAATACTTCCAAGGTGTCAATGCACAGGAGGTGGGCCTCCTTCAATGGAAAGAAGGCTCTGGAATGAGGTGTCTTGGGATGAGGCTGAAAGAGGCTAAATTCTGGAGTAATCTAAGGAAATATTTCTTTATAGAAAGGGTGGTAGATACAAAGAGCAGCCTCCCAGTGGAGGTGGTGGAGACAGGAAGATTACCTGAATTCAAGAAAGCAAAGGACAAGTGCAGGGAATTCAGAAGGAGTGGTAGGAATTGTAGAGCTGAGCAGTTGGTATAGAGGGACAGACTGGGTAGGCCATGTGATCATTTTCTATTGTCATGTTTCTATGTTTTCCACCCAAGTTCTATGAAACTTGCTGGAGGAAATCAATAGCGAAGGCAGCACCACCCGAAGGTACCATGAGTGGCATGAGCAGCACACCATGACACCAAAAGAGGGGCAATAGGCACCAACACTGGCATGAACTGCCCCAAGCCACTGTGGGGGGGTTAGGGCAACACAAATAGTGGTATAAATATTACAAAGCACCAATGAGGTATAAACAGCACAAACATTCTTCATTTTTATCCTCTAGCTTTTAGGGATAGTGTTTATCCCATGCTACTTTGAAATTTTTTTTACATTTTTTGGCTTCAACACCTCCTCCAGAAGAGTATTCTAAGCATCCACCACCCTCTTTGTGAAAAAAATATTTTCTGCTGTTGGTTTTGAGTTATCCCCCTGGAATTTCATTTTGTGACCCTAGTTCTACTGATTTCTTTCTTCCAACCAAAAAGATTTGTAGTTTATGCATCATTAAAACCTTTCAGATATCTGAAGATCTATATCATATCTCCCCTGCACCTCCTGTCTTCCAGGGTATATATATTGAGAACCTTCAGCATCTCCTCATAAGTCTTTTGATACTGACCATGAACCATTTTGGTCACCCTTCTCTGTACCGCCTCCATCCTATCTCTATCCTTTTTGACATACGGACTCCAGAACTGAACACAGTATTCTGAGACCTCACCAAGGGCATTATCACCTCCTTTTTCCTTACTGGTTATTCCTCTCTCTAGGCAGCCCAGCATTCCTCTGGCTTCAACTATTGCCTTCTCACATTGCTTCACTGCTTTCAGATCACCAGAAACTATCACCCCACAATCCCTCTCTCAGTCTGTACACATCAGTTTTTCATCCTCATCAAATAAAGCTCTTTTGGATAACCACAACCCAGATGCATGACTCTGCACTTCTTGGCACTGAATCCAAGCTGCCAAATCTTCAAGCACTCTTCAAGCTTTCTTAAATCATTTTTCAATCTCCCTAATCCTTCAGGTATCATTTTTCATTCTCTCTAATCCTTCAGATATCATCCACAAATAGACAAACTTTATCTTCTATCCTTTCTGCAATGTCTCTCACAAAGATATTGAATAGAGGCAGTCCCAATAACAATCCTTGTCACACTCCACTTAATAATATTTTCTTTTCAGAGTAGGATTCATTTACCATTACCCAGAGTCTCCTGTCAGTCAATCAGGGTGCAATCCACTCCACCACCTTGGCGCTGACTCCAAAGCTTCTCATTTTATTCACAAGCCTGCTACGCTGGACCGTTTCAAAAACTTTTCTGAAATCAAGGTAAATCACATGGAGTGCTCTTCCTTGATCCAATTATCTAGTCACCTAATAAAAAAAATCAATCGATTTGTCTGACAGGACATTACCCTGGGTAATCCACACTGCCTTGGATCAGCAACTTACTGGATTGCAGATAGTTCACTACTCTTTCTTTCACCAGAGTCTCCATTAATTTTCCCACCACTAAGGTGAGGTTAACCAGCCTGAGGATTCAAGCCTCATCTTTGCTACAGCTCTTCTAAAGCGGGACTGCAACCACTCTTCTCCAATCTTGCACCACCACTTCCATTTCCAGGGATTTTTCAGTGGACCCACCAGGACATCACTGTTGTGGCCCCGGGCCGTGCCCCTGTCCCTCCACCTACCTCGGGGACGGTCCAGGTCACTATGGCGTCTGTTTGGCCTACCCAAGCCTGCCTGGCTTCGATCCGCAGTGCTCCCTCCTTGAGGGAGACGCCGTCAATGCTTCGGAGCTAGCCCTGCCCCCTAGGCACGCACGCGTGCAGGGGCTCAATACTTAAAGTGGCCAGCGCGGGAAAGCACTGCACCACCCAGGGGAGATGTCAGACACTCTCAGGGTATTTAAACACTGCACTAACTCCACTTCTGGCCTTGCAACGAGGTTCACGCTTCCTAGAGTTTCTAGTTGCTGTACCTGGCTTCTGACTTCGGCTTTTGTCTACTGGCTTCTGACTTCAGCTTTCGTCCACTGGCTTCCAACTTCAGCTTTCGTCCACTGGTTCCTGACTTCAGCTTTCATCCAGGAGGTCTTGCCTAAGTTCAAGCGGCTTGGGTCCTCACGAGCTCCTCTCGGAGGGACCGCGGGCTTCCAGTGGTGAAGTTCCGGTTGGCCTCCTGCCTCCAGCTCTACTCTCCTCTATCCTCTGGAACTCCTCCTCCAACACCTGCCCACAGGAGACCGCTTATAAGTCCAAGCAGCCCGGGTCCTCATGGGCTCCTCCTGGGGGGACCTCGGGTCTCCAGTGGTGAAGATCCTCCTGGTCTCCTGCCTGTGCCACCTCCCAGCTTCAACATCCACTGTGGGCCTTTCCACAGTGCATCATCATCTGCCCTAGTCAGCTCAAGGGTCCACGAATCCAACAGTTTGCAAGGCCATGGACCCGGCGGACCTGGCTGGCCTTCAGGCTATCCCCAGGATTGCTTCCATGAAGTTAGCACATTTAAAACTAATTGAAGAAATTTCTTCTTCACTCAACGCATAATTAAACTCTTGAATATGTTGCCAGAGGACGTGGTTAGTTCAGTTAGTATAGCTGTGTTTAAAAAAGGATTGGATAAGTTCGAGGAGAAGTCCACTACCTGCTATTAATTAAGTTGACTTAGAAAATAGCCACTGCTATTACTAGCAATGGTAACATGAAATAGACTTAGTTTTTGGGTACTTGCCAGGTTCTTATGGCCTAGATTGGCCACTGTTGGAAACAGGATGCTTGGCTTGATGGACGCTTGGTCTGACACAATATGGCGTGTTCTTATGTTCTTATGGATGTCCTGACAGCAACAGTAGAGAGACTGGCCAACTGTTTGGATGCCACCCCTGCGGCCATACCTCCTGCCCTAGTTCTGTACCGGTGACATCCACACAACTGCCGGTGCCGCCCAGATACTCAGGAGAAGCAAAAAACTGTCGTGGATTCCTCAATCACTGCTACATTAGGTTCATCCTGCTGCCGTCTCAGTTCCCGACTGATCTGGTGAAGACCAGTTATATTGTGTCCCTGCTAGATGGGAAGCCCCTGGCCTGGGCCTCCTTACTATGGGAACATAATGATCTCATTCATGGAAACCTGGAACAGTTTTTCTCTGCCTTCCGACACATTTTTGATGAGCCTGCTCGCAAACCCACAGCGGTTGCCAAGTTACTCCAATTGTGTCAAGGCACCCATTCCCTTGCAGAGTACACGGTCGAATTCCGCACACTGGCCGCCAAACTAGACTGGAGGGACGACAGTCTTCACAACATATTCCTGGAAGGAATGTCATCGCGCCTCAAGAATGAGTTAGTGGCAAGAGACCTTCCGGATGATCTGGACAGCCTGATCGACCTGGCAGGAAGGGTCAACCGTCGAATCCAACATCGCTTCCGTGAGGGGAGGTCCAGCCATAGATCCAGTAAATCGGGGCCTTCTTTTCCTCAACCGGTGCCCTCCTCTTTTGCTTCCACCAGCACCCAAGGGGCAGAACCCATGCAACTGGGGTGTGGCCCGGTCTCGCAGGAGAAGAGACGACGTTGCCGCACCCAGGACTTTTACCTATATTGTGGTAACAAGGGGCATTTCCTAGCCCAGTGCAATGAGCGGCCGGGAAATGCCAGAACCTAGGGCTCATCGGGGAGCTGACCCTAAGTAATACCGATTCCACCTCCCCATGTACTGTACCGGTTATCCTCCTTTCCCCAGCGGTACTTTTGATACGCTGGCTTTGGTCGACTCTGGAGCAGGAAGGAATTTCATTCTCGTAGATCTCGTCCAGCAGTTACAGCATGAGTTCCAATCCCAACTCCCTCCACTCCAAGTATCTTTGATCCACAGCACTCCTCTCCCAGGGAACATCTGTACCTGTACCAAGCCGTTGATTCTATGAACCGGTCTCCTACATACCGAGGAGATCTCATTTCTCATTTTGGAGAGATACATTTACCCTGTCATGCTAGGCCTGCCCTGGCTTCAGAAGCACTCCACAGTTATCCACTGGGATACTCTTCAGATTGCATCTTAGAGCCCGTCCTGTTTTTAATCTTGCCTGGCGACTATTCCTCAACCCAGTTTGCCACTTCTGACCACATCCGTGGCACTCCCGCTGCAATATCTAGATTACTTGGATGTCTTCTCGAAGGAGAAGACCGAACTTCTGGAACATTGGCCCTTCGATTGTGCAATAAACTTGGTTCCCGGTACTACTCCTCCCAAGGGGTGGGTTTATCCCTTGTCATTGCCTGAGACTCGTGCCATGTCTTCCTACATTCAGGAGAATTTGGACCGGGGCTTCATTCGGCCTTCTAATTGCCCCGCCAGGGCCAGATTCTTCTTTGTTGCAAAGAAGGATGGGTTACTCCGACCCTGTATCGACTACCGGGGGCTCAACGCCATCACACGACGTGACAGGTATCCTTTGCCTTTGATTTCCGATCTCCTAGACCACCTGCAAGGAGCCCAGATCTTCTCCAAACTGGACCTCCGGGGCACGTACCACCTGGTAAGGATACAACCAGGTGATGAATGGAAGACCGCGTTCAACACGAGAGACGGGCATTATGAGTACCTGGTCATGCCCTTCGGCCTATGCAATGCCCCTGCGGTTTTTCAAAACCTTATGAATAAAGTGTTAAGGGACATGTTGCACACCTCTATTATAGTATATCTTGACGATGTACTAATTTACTCTAAGGACCTGGCTACACACCGTATACAAGTTTGACGAGTCCTGCAGAAGCTTCGAGACAATCCTCTCTTCGCCAAGCTAGAGAAGTGTCAGTTCAAACAAGAATTTCTGCCCTTCCTTGGATATATCATCCCCTCCACGGGCTTCTACATGGATCCAGATAAGGTAACGGCCATCAAAGATTGGTCTCAGCTGGTGGGGGTCAAGGCACTGCAACGTTTCCTTGGCTTCACCAACTTTTATCACCAGTTCATACCCCATTACTCCCGGATGGTGGCTCCACTGATGGTCCTTACCAGAAAAGGGGCTGATGTTAAGAACTGGTCCTCGGTGGCGCTAAGTGCCTTCCAGGAGCTGAAGAAAGCCTTTCTTCAAGAGGTCTGTCTCCATCATCCAGATCCTCAGAGTCAATTTATTGTGGAGGTAGATGCATACGACCTCGCGGTGGGAGCCTTTCTGACCCAAATATCTCCTAAAGGCAAATCCTTGCCATGTTCCTACTTCTCTCGGAAGTTCTCACCACTGAGAGGAATTACGGCATAGGGTACAAGGAGTTATTGGCCATTAAACTCACATTCGAAGAATGGTACCAGTGGCTGGAGGGGGCTCAACATCCTGTGATTGTTTACATGGACCACAAGAACCTGGAATTCCTGTGCCGGGCCCAACGCCTTAATCCTCGACAGGCCCGATGGTCACTATTTTTTAGCAGGTTCAACTTTGTCCTTCGATACAGACCAGCTTCTAAGAACATCCAGGTGGACGCCCTCTCTCGCAGTGTGGAAACAGAGGATAACCCCAATCTGCCTCGATATATCCTCGATCTGTCCAAAGTCCTCCTTGCAGCATCAGAAGTAGTCCCTATGGGAAATATGGTGGTACCTGCTCGCCTGCGCAAGAGAGTCCTGTCAAGGGCCCATGAATCGATGACCGCAGATCATTCAGGAGTAGCTCGAACCTTGGGTCTGTTGACCGAATACTATTGGTGGACTCAGGTCAAGAGAGATGTTCATACTTATGTCAGTTCCTGTCCCACCTGTGCTAAACAGAAGCCTCTGACTGGCCATCCCTGGGGATTCCTCCAACCTTTTCCCATTCCCACCGAGCCATGGACCCATTAGTCCACTGACTTCATAGTGCATTTACCTCCTTCTGAGGGGAAGACTGTGATATTGGTCACGGTCGATAGATTTTCGAAGATGGCCCATTTTGTGCCCCTCACTAAGTTACCAACAGCGCCTGAACTTGCAAGTCTCTTCACCCAACACATTTTCCGCCTACACAGGCTTCCTCTCCATGTTGACTCAAACTGAGGTCCGCAGTTTATGGCTAAATACTAGAGAGTTCTCTGTAGGAAATTAGGGGTCCAACTGACTTTACAACGGCTTTCCACACCCAAGGCAATGGCCAAGCAGAGCACACAAATCAGACCTTAAAAGCCTTCCTCTTTACCTTTGTGGGAGACCTCCAAGACGACTGGGTAGCCTTATTGCCGTGGGCAGAGTTCTCTTACAACCGCCATAGGCATTCTGCTACTAACTTGTCTCCCTTCCAGTTGGTCTATGGGAAAAGCCTTAGACTTCCCTTGCCCTTGCCTCTGATGGTCCCATCCTCTGCAGTGCAACTTACAGCACGACAGTTACATGATCTTTGGAGATCCACCCAGGTGAAGCTTCGTTAGACTGCCGCTACTGCGAAGAAATATGCTGACAGGCTACAACGTCCTGCTCCTGTCTTTCTCCCGGGAGATAAGGTATGCTTGAGCACCAGGAACAACCGATTACACATTCCCTCTATGCGTCTTGCTCCCAGGTATATTGTCCCATTCTCTGTAGCAGAGCGAGTGGGTATAGTTTCCTACTGTCTATGCCTTCCATCCACCCTGAGGATCCACAACATCTTCTATGTATCTCTCCTCAAACCCTTGATCCTCTCTGTCTTCCAAGACAAGCCTCCTGAACCCACTATCACAACAGCTGAACAAGACGTCATCTATAAGGTGAAGGACATGTTAGACATGCAGTTCCACCATCTTAGATGGGAGTACCTCCTCTCCTGGAAGGGGTATGGCCTCGAGGAGAATACGTGGGAGCTGGCCTCTAACATCCTGGACAAGACCCTCCTTTGCCAGTTCTACTTGGACCACACTGGAAAGCCCAAGCCCCCGGGAAGGAGGAGTAGAGTGGGGGTACTGTTTCAGTCCCATCCTCTGCAGTGCAACTTACAGCACAACAGTTACATGATCTTTGGAGATCCACCCAGGTGAAGCTTCGTCAGACTGCCGCTACTGCGAAGAAATATGCTGACAGGCTACAACGTCCTGCTCTTGTCTTTCTCCCGGGAGATAAGGTATGCTTGAGCACCAGGAACAACCGATTACACATTCCCTCTATGCGTCTTGCTCCCAGGTATATTGTCCCATTCTCTGTAGCAGAGCGAGTGGGTATAGTTTCCTACTGTCTACGCCTTCCATCCACCCTGAGGATCCACAACATCTTCTATGTATCTCTCCTCAAACCCTTGATCCTCTCTGTCTTCCAAGACAAGCCTCCTGAACCCACTATCACAACAGCTGAACAAGACGTCATCTATAAGGTAAAGGACATGTTAGACATGCGGTTCCACCATCTTAGATGGGAGTACCTCCTCTCCTGGAAGGGGTATGGCCTCGAGGAGAGTACGTGGGAGCTGGCCTCTAACATCCTGGACAAGACCCTCCTTTGCCAGTTCTACTTGGACCACACTGGAAAGCCCAAGCCCCCGGGAAGGAGGAGTAGAGTGGGGGTACTGTTTCAGTCCCGGGCCATGCCCCGGTCACTCCACCTTCCTCAGGGATGGTCCGGGCCGCTACGGTGTCTGTTCGGCCTACACAGGCCTGCCTAGCTTTGATCCGTGGCGCTCCTTCCTCGAGGGAAATGCCGTTGATGCTTAGGAGCTAGTCCCACCCCTAGGTAAGCATTCGCGCAGGGGCTCAATACTTAAAGGGGCCAGCGTGGGAAAGCACTGCACTGTCCAGGGGAGACATCAGACGCTCTCAGAGTATTTAAACCCTGCAACAACTCCACTCCTGGCCTTGCAACGAGGTTCATTCTTCCTAGAGTTGCTAGATACTGTACCTGGCTTCTGACTTCAGCTTTCGTCCACTTGTTCCTGACTTCAGCTTTCGTCCAGGAGGTCTCACCTAAGTTCAAGCGGCTCGGGACCTCACGAGCTCCTCTCGGGGGGACCGTGGGCTTCCAGTGGTGAAGTTCCGGTTGGCCTCCTGGCTCCAGCTCTACTCTTCTCTATCCTATGGAACTCCTCCTCCGACACCTGCCCACAGGAGACCGCTCGTAAGTCCAAGTGGCCCGGGTCCTCACGGGCTCCTCCTGGGGGGACCTCAGATATCCAGTGGTGAAGATCTTCCTAGTCTCCTGCCTGTGCTGCCTCCCAGCTTTGACATCCACTGTGGGCCTTCCCACAGTGCATCATCATCTATCCTAGTTGGCTCAAGGTTCCACGAATCCAACAATCTCTGAGCTCTCTTAGTATCCTGGGATGTACCTCATCCTGTCCATGGCCTTGTCCACTTATTCTAGCTCTTCCCATACATTGGGGCCAATGCAATACAGTGCGCTCAGCCGAGCGCACTGTATAATCTGCAGTTGGACCTGGATTATATAGGCACTATCTAATCCGCTTATGCAATAAGGGGATTAGCACCTCTACAACACATGACTAACGTGGAGTGAAACTAATAGCGCTCATCACTTGCAAATGCATGTGAATGAGGCTATTAGCTATTCACTCTCAATGCAAAAAAAAATGTGCATCTAGGATGCACATTTTTTGAACAGAAACTAATGCTTGCACAGAGCAGGTGTTAATTGCCGAGCACTCCTTAAAGTAGTACAGAAAAGCAGAAAAAAATGCTTTTCTGTACTGCCTCCTACTTAATATCTTCACGATATTAAGTAGGAGGAAAAATATTTAATAATGTAAGTAAAAAAAAAGTGCCGGCATCGGGTGCAGGAAACAGATGCTCAATTGACAAGCATCTGTTTCCTGAACCCCTGGCTATGCACCATTTAGGAAAACCGATGCCAATAAATTTGGCATCGGTTTTCCTAACTGATGGACAGCCGATGCTCTCAGGCTCCCGTTATCAAGGAGGTACTAGAGGCACAAGCGACCCTAGTGCCTCCTTGATAATGCGACCCCTAATTTAAATATTGAATGGCAGCTCCAGGAGGGGCGCCTGGGGGCATGTTAGGAAAGCAGGCGCTGACTGGTCAGAGCCTTCTTTCTGTGCATATAAATAGCATTGGACCCATTCTCTTCTGTAAAAGGAGTTGCATCTACCGCATTCCCATTTACAGTTTTGTCAACCAGCAATGGTCCTTCTCCATGTTGTTCTTTAGTGAACACAGAACTGAAGATATTTGTTTAATATTTCTGCCATTTCTTCAACTGTCTCTACACCTTGCTCCTTGTCACCTTTCAATTTCTCTATACCATTTTGGACCTTCCTTCTTTCTCTGATATATCTGAAAAATGTTGTCACCTTGCTTTACCTCTTTGGCAATCCTTTCCTCCATATGACCTTTTGCTTCCCTGTAGTGGATGAGTAGCCTAGTGGTTAGAGCAGCAGGCTACAAACCAGGAAAACCAATGTTGAAGTCCTACTGTTGCTCCTTGTGACCTTCAGCAAGTCATTTTACCCTCCATTGTCTCAGGCCCAAATTTAGAGTATAAACTCTCTGGAAATAGCGAAATACCTACAGTACCTGAATGTAATCTGCTTTGAAGTACCAGAAAAGTGGGATATATTTTTTTTTTATTTATTGAGTTTTATATACCGTTATTCGGATTCATCATCATAAAGCCATCATAACGGTTTACAAAAATACGAAGGTTACAAGGTTAAGGGGTAGGGATGTGAATCGTGTCCTCGATCGTCTTAATGATCGATTTCGGCTGGGAGGGGGAGGGAATCGTATTGTTGCCGTTTGGGGGGGTAAAATATCGTGAAAAATCGTTAAAAATCGAAAAATCGAAAAACCGGCACATTAAAACCCCCTAAAACCCACCCCCGACCCTTTAAATTAAATCCCCCACCCTCCTGAACCCCATCCCTCGCCGGAACATCGTTAAAAATCGAAAAATCGAAAAATCGAAAAACCGGCACACTAAAACCCCCTAAAACCCACCCCCGACCCTTTAAATTAAATCCCCCACCCTCCCGAACCCCCCCCCCAAATAACTTAAATAACCTGTGGGTCCAGCGGCGGTCCGGAACGGGCTCCTGCTCCTCAATCTTGTCGTCTTCAGCCGGTGCCATTTTCCAAAATGGCGCCGAAAAATGGCGG
Organism: Rhinatrema bivittatum; assembly: GCF_901001135.1. Lineage (NCBI taxonomy): Eukaryota > Metazoa > Chordata > Amphibia > Gymnophiona > Rhinatrematidae > Rhinatrema > Rhinatrema bivittatum. The sequence continues at coordinate 121,046 of NW_021820970.1, forward strand.
CGGCCATAGACGAAAAAGATTGGACGGCAGGAGGTCCTTCCGGACCCCCGCTGGACTTTTGGCAAGTCTCGTGGGGGTCAGGAGGCCCCCCACAAGCTGGCCAAAAGTTCCTGGAGGTCCAGCGGGGGTCAGGGAGCGATTTCCCGCCGCGAATCGTTTTCGTACGGAAAATGGCGCCGGCAGGAGATCGACTGCAGGAGGTCGTTCAGCGAGGCGCCGGAACCCTCGCTGAACGACCTCCTGCAGTCGATCTCCTGCCGGCGCCATTTTCCGTACGAAAACGATTCGCGGCGGGAAATCGCTCCCTGACCCCCGCTGGACCTCCAGGAACTTTTGGCCAGCTTGTGGGGGGCCTCCTGACCCCCACGAGACTTGCCAAAAGTCCAGCGGGGGTCCGGAAGGACCTCCTGCCGTCCAATCTTTTTCGTCTATGGCCGCCGCCATTTTTCGGCGCCATTTTGGAAAATGGCGCCGGCTGAAGACGACAAGATTCAGGAGCAGGAGCCCGTTCAGGACCGCTGCCGTTCCGGACCGCCGCTGGACCCGCAGGTTATTTAAGTTATTTGGGGGTGAGTTCGGGAGGGTGGGGGATTTAATTTAAAGGGTCGGGGGTGGGTTTTAGGGGGTTTTAGTGTGCCGGCTCATGATTCTAACGATTTATAACGATAAATCGTTAGAATCTGTATTGTATTGTGTTCCATAACGGTTTAAGACGATATTAAAATTATCGGACGATAATTTTAATCGTCCTAAAACGATTCACATCCCTATTAAGGGGATTAACAGGGTTAAACATAGATGAATCATATGCTAGTTAGTTACTGTTATGTTTTATGTTTCATTTCTTGGTTATAATCTATAGTTGAGATGTTCATTTATTCATGTAATCTTCAGGATGGAGTGGAGGGTGAAGATGTTGTGTTGTTCATTGGCTGAGCTGGTATGCTTTGTTGAAAATCCATGTTTTTAGATCTTTTTTGAATGTTTTTTAGGTTTTCTTGGGTTCTGAGTTCAGTTGGTAGGGAGTTCCAGAGTTTTGGGCTACCTGGAGATATTGCTGTTTTGGGTTGAGGTGAGTTGATTGGAACACGTAGGTGGTGTTTTTAGAAGTCCCTTATTTGCTGATCTTAGGTTTCTGTTTGGGGTATGTAGTTTTATAGAAGAGCTTAGCCAATTTTCTTGTTTTTCATATATAATTTTATGAAGGATGAATAATACTTTGTATTCAATCCTGAATCTTATTGGTAGCCAATGTAGTGAAATAAGGGTTGGAGTGATGTGGTCATGCTTTTTGGATCCAGTGAGGATTCTTGCAGCTGTGACTGTAGGATCTGGAGTGGGCAAATAGTGTTTAGAGGTAAGCTGAAAAGGAGTGAGTTACAGTAATCTATGTTGGAGAAAATTAGTGATTGAAGGATTGATATGAAGTCATTATTGGAAAGAAGGTTTTAAGTGATGGAGTGCAAGTAGTTTATGATATCCGTCTTTGATTTTTGTTGTGATATGGTTTTTGAAGGAAAGTTCTCTGTCAATTATTACTCCAAGGTTGCGAGCAATATTGGTTGGAGATACAGCCGTATTTTGGTTCATTAGGTTGAGAGGTGGTATTTGAGGAGGTTCCTTCTGTCTAATAAAATCATTTCAGTCTTGTCAAAGTTATATAAAACAAATACTTTTTTTCTTCATCTCCCTCAGTTTCACCAGATATTCTTCCCTGTGTTCCTCTTTTTGGGATAATTTATACTTCCTGATCGCTGTTCTTTTTGCCTTTATTTTTTCAGTCATCTCCTTTGTGTACCAGATCAGTTTCTTTTTCCTTGTACATACAGATTATTGCCTTTGTAATAGTTCCTTTTAATTTGGCCCTCTGTTGTTCCACCTCACCCATTTTCTCTCAGTCTTCTAGTTCTTCCTCCTTGTACATCCATATTTTGTCAAAGTCTGTATTTTTGAAATTCAGAACTCGGGTCTTTCTGTGACTTCTTTGTTTCTCATTTGCGATATCAAACCATATCCTCGGATTCCCATTGATGCTCAGGTGAGCATCTGTCTGGAAATTAGAGACAATATTCCCTTTAGTGAGTACCAGGGCAAGTATCACACCCTCTCTTGTGGGTTCAATTACCATTTGTTTGAGCAGAGTCCCTTGAAGGCATCCACTATTTATCTACTTCTTGCAGATTCCACAGAAGAGATACTTCAATACACATCCAGCAGATTAAAACCTCCAACAAACAACACTTCTACTTTCTTTTCCACCTTTTGGATGTCTTTCACCAGATCTCGATCCAGGGCTTCAGTTTGGATTGGAGGCCTGTAGACCATTAATATTTTTTTTTATATTAACTGCTACTCCACCCCTTCTTCTGTCCTCTCTGTCGTTCCTTAATAAATTATAACCCGAAATGGCCATATCCTAGTCATGAGACTCTCTGAACCATATCTCCTTAATGGCAACAATGTCCAAGTCCGCCTCCACCATTAGGACCAGCAGATCTGGGGTGCAGGCTACAAGCATTTGTGGAGAGCCGAACAAGATAGAGCATTCATCAGTAAACAGGACCTTCCAAGTATAATTGTTCAAATACAGTTTACTTATATACTCAAGACACAACTGAAATATTGTTGCAATGGACTATCATAACTTGGGCACGCATATCACAAATTTGTATAAGCGCATTTTGAACAGGTCATGCTTAATCATGGGTCCAAACATTTTTGTTCCTTTTTTCAGTTTTAGTTTTATTAATTTTTGCAAATAAAATGAAGCTATTACTTCCCTTTCTTAGGTGGCAAGCAGGTAGCCTGAGAAAGGGAAGTAATAGCTTCATTTTATTTGAAAAAATTCATAAAACTAAAACTAAAAAAGAATACAAATTTTTGGACCCATGATTAAGCATGACCTGCTCAAAATGCACTTATACAAATTTGTGATGTGAGTGCAGGTGTTATGATCAGGGACGGCTCAAGGTAACCTGCTGCCTGAGGCAAGGAAAAAGATGGCAACCCCGCTCCCCCCCCCCCCCCACAATAAAATATTTCAAAACAGCAGAGACATCAAACAACACTAAATTATTAAAACTAATAAGGCTTTTAAAAATCTCCTACTTTCCATCAGGTAAATACAGTACAGTGCACTCCGCACTGTTAGCCCGTGTTTGGCCGCGTGTTTTCGATGCGCTATTTTTACCTCTTATACAGCTGTAAGGGGTAATAGCACGTCGAAAACACGCGGCCAACCCCCCTGAAATTAATAGCGCAACATGCAAATCTATGTTGATGGCCCTATTAGTTATTCCCACGCGATTCAGAAAGTAAAATGTGCAGCCAAGCCACACATTTTACTTTCAGAAATTAACGCCTGCCCAAAAGCGTTAATTTCGGCCGGCACCGGGAAAGTGTACAGAAAAGCAGTAAAACCTGCTTTTCTGTACACCCTCTGACTTAATATCATAGTGATATCAGAGGCCCCAAAAGTAAAAAAAAAGTAAAAATTACAAAAAAAATTACAAATCTGCCTGTGGCCTGTGGGTTGGAAGATGGACGCTCAATTTTGAGGGGGGCGGTTTTCTGAACCCATAGCTGTCAGTGGGTTCGAGAACCGACTCTAGTAAAATTGAGTGTCAGCTGTCAAACCTGCTGACAGCCGCTGCTTATGTCAAAAAGAAGGTGCTAGGGACCCTAGCACCTCATTTTACCATGGGCCCTCATTTGCATGTTGCTCCCTCCTGAATCGAGAACATAGGAGAGTGGCCTGTGCGCATGTCGGGAGAGCAGGCGCTTTCCAGCTCCTTTTACTGAATCAGCCTGTTTATCAGGTAGCTGTAGATTTCCACTCACCCTGAGATTGTCATAGATTAGTGGATGGAGGGAAGAGCAAACAAAGGGGGTCATTTATCAAAATGTGATAAGGTGTTAATGCATGTGATAGCACTATAATCATAGGGTGCAATACAAATTCAATATGTGAGAGAGAGAGAGAGAGAGGAGAGGAGAGAGAGAGAGAGAGAGAGAGAGAGAGAGAGAGAGAGAGAGAGAGAGAGAGAGAGAGAGAGAGAGAGAGAGAGAGAGAGAGACTGGCTATAATGGCAGTCCCATAGGTAGGAATTTGTATCCCTATGGTAGGCCCACCTAGTAACTCGAGGTGGGGTTTAGGTATGAGTGTAGGGGGTTAGGGGCCACTTTGACATTCCATGTGACACATACAAACAGAACAGTGGTTTCATGTGAAGACTTGATGACCTTCGGAGTGAGGAAACTCACTCCAAGATGAGATTTGGGCAATGTTCTCTCCACCTAGCTTGATGTTACCCAGGTAGAGAGTCCATCAAGCTAGGTTGAGAGAACACTGCACAAATCTCATCTTGGAGTGAGTTTCCTCACTCCGAAGGTCATCAAATCTTCACAAGGGACCACTGTTCTGTTCGTATGTGTCACATAGAATGTCAAAGTGGCCCCTAACCCCCTATACTCATACCTAAACCCCACCTCGAGTTACTAGGTGGGCCTACCATATGGATACAAATACCTACCTATGGGGCTGATATTATGGCCAGGCTCTCTCTCTCTCACTCTCTTGCTCTCTCACTATCAAAAATGGTCCACCCAGTGGTCATATGCAGGAAATTCAACAGGTCTGACACCTATCACAAATTCAGATAATGTTATCTCAATGTCCACTAACTTAGCTCTTCACATAGGGGCGGATTTTCAGAGCCCTGCTCGCCTAAATCCGCCCAAAACCGGGCGGATTTAGGCGAGCAGGGCCCTGCGCGACAGTAAGCCTATTTTATATAGGCCTACCGGCGCGCGCAGAGCCCCGGGACTCACGTAAGTCCCGGGGTTTTCGGAGGGAGTGTGTCGGGGGGGCATGTCGGGGGGTGTGCCCGAACAGTGGGGCGTGTCGGCAGCATTTTGGGGGCGGGTATGGGGGCGTGGCTATGGCCCGGGGCAGTCCGGGGGCGTGGCCACACCCTCCGTACCCACCCCCAGGTCGCGGCCCGGCGCGCAAGAGGCCCGCTGGCGCGTGGGGATTTACGCCTCCCTCTGGGAGACGTAAATCCCCCGACAAAGGTAAGGGGGGGGGCATAGACAGGGCCGGGTGGGTGGGTTAGGTAGGGGAAGGGAGGGGAAGGTGAGGGGAGGGCAAAAGGAAGTTCCCTCCGAGGCCGCTCCAATTTCGGAGCGGCCTCGGAGGGAACGGGGGTAGGCTGCGCGGCTCGGCGCGCGCCGGCTATACAAAATCGATAGCCTTGCGCGCGCCTATCATGGTTTTTAGCAGATACGCGTGGCTCCGCGCGTATCTACTAAAATCCAGCGTACTTTTGTTTGCGCCAAGAGCGCCAACAAAAGTAGGCCTATTCGCGGAGTATGAAAATCTACCCCATAGGCAATTAGCACAAATTGGAATAAACTGAACTTTTGCAGAAACCACACCCCTTTTGCAATTGCATGCGGTACTTACCACATTTTGATAAATCCAGGCCAAAGTTTCTTCTTCTGCCATATAAGCACATAGGTCATTCACACAAACCCAGTCACTCATGCACGCTCTCTGTCTTACTCACAGACGTACAAACCCAGCCACCCATGCACTCTTTCTCTCTCACACGCATACCCATGCACTCTCGCATACACAAACTCAGTCCATGATCTCCTTTTCTTTGGGTTGCCAGCAGGATGGGATCCATCGTGCTCTGTGTAGCCTTTATATTTCTTATAGCCAATAGCCCTGCCAGCACCAGGCCCCTTTTTTTCTGAGGTCACTGGCAGGATAGGGAGCACTGATGGGTTGGCCTTTGTTTCAGGCTGACACATTTGTGAGGCCTCCAAGCCTTTTCTCTTCTTCGAGTCATCTTTGACATGTGAGTCCAACGACGGCTCTCTTGGCATCTTTCTTTCTTCAGGCCACCGATGGCCCTGTGGGGCTTCTTCTTTTCTTTAGGCCTTGCTAGACTTTTTTTTTTTTTTGCTCTGTTAGACGGCACAGAAGGGCCCCCTTCTTTTTTCTTTTGGCTGATGGAAGTGCGCAGGGAGCCGGCCTATGGCTGAGTGGTGCTTCTTGGGGAGGTGCGCGGGGGAACAGGACT